>NC_048598.1:29523375-29823375 GCF_003668045.3 Cricetulus griseus
GCTACAGGCCTTTGGGGCCCAGAGAGTGGAATGTGGCAGTTTGGAAGAAAATGACCCCCAAAGGGAATGACACTATTAGGAGGTGTGGCTTTGTTGGCGTAGGTGTACAACAATATATATATATAGATATATATATATTATATATGTATATATATGTATGTATTCTTGTGACATATAATAAATCAACTTATATAACCATTTACATCACAAAATTTTGTCTTCTAATAGTTTTATAATTTAAGTTTATAGGTCTGTGGTCTATTTTGAGTTAACGTTTGTGTATTGTATAAAGTAATCCTCCCCTCCCCAAATTTTAACAATAGTTTTTGTTTTGGAAATTTGACATATAAGCACTAGATATTCTGGACAAAAACGAAACAGAATCAACTTTGAAAGCAAAGTTTTCTTTAAAAGAGAAGCAAGGAAATCTCCTGGTGTAAGGAATAAAGAGGGATATGGATGAGAACCGAGTATATGAACAATCCTGCATCTGCCTGCCTTCTCCACGCTCTGTGGAGAAAGGAGTTTTAGTGTATACAGTTGTGTGCACAGGTGAGGAGCTGAGGGTTGTGGGACTTCGGAATGGGCACACTTTAAAGAGGGGGAAATATCATTCATTAACCCAAGGAAATACAAAGGAACCTTGAGTTTGTCTCCTGAGAAGCTGAACTAGTCTTGAACCTTGAAGGCCGAACTGATGTTAGCACACACACCACATACATACAGTGTGAAAAAGACTAATTTAAAGGCTGGTCTCTGACAGAATTCTTTGAGTGGAGGATGGAATTATGTAAAACTGGAAAACAATTTTTGTGGGATTCCTAAAGAAAAAAAACTAACCTTATTAAAGTAAAATCACTAATAAAATCTGTAAGGCAAGGCTAAATCCATTAACTCTACCACAAATTTGTGTTATGTTGTGTGGCACTCAGGGCATGGGCACAGACTGTGGTGAGGATGGTGACTCAGGGTTGTGTGTTGTGATGACCCCTTTTCCCCAAACCACTTACCAGCAGCAGAAACCTCAGACATTGCAGCCACAGGGAAGTGGAGACCAAAGTCTTTGCTACTGATGCAACAATAGTGTGTTGCAAACAATAAAAGGAGAAAATAATTGGCATCTTAGAAGTAATAGTTGAAACCCTAAGGGAAAAATGCACGACACTATTGAAAAAGTAAAAGGCATTTGGGGAAAATACTGAAAAAGATGATTTACAATATATTATAAAGACAGCCTCACAGAGACACAAAATGACAGAAAACGTGACAACACAGAGGGTACTTGGAGGAAAATTAACAGCTCTGCTAAGATGTGGCCTTTAAGTGGCTTTTCCTCTTGATAGATGGGGCGTCTATTGCAGGTCAGAAAATTCTTTTATCCACTTTCCCAGATCGGAAAAAAAAAAAAAAAACATACAGAAGAAAGTCTTAGGAAGGCATTTGGGTCAGCAAAATAATTTAAAAGATGCAGAGATTCCCAACCAGGCAGGAGATACTTTTCCTGATTCAATATTTCTTATACAAGAAATAGAGAGGACATTTGAATTTTACCCCATGTTAGTAATCCCAATGCTGGTATGATAGAGCCAGCCCAACCTGAAGGATGAGCTCCAAGGCTAACGACAGACCTTTTCTCACAAAAAAGGTAGATGGCACCTGAGGTTGTCCTCTGGTCTCCATTTGTGTGCACACATGTGCACACATGTCCCACCACCGAATACATCGGGCCCCAAATAAATACACAGATAAACGCAAAAGGGATATCAGATGAAATGTTTTTTAATTTAATATATCTCATGAAAGATTTTTTTATTGAATTAGGGAATTAGAATTACTAGCATGGTGATTGTATGCAGAACATATGGAAGAAACACAACCATTTGGGCACTTGCTATCCAGCCTCTAAGTAGAAGCAATTAAGACCCTTTATGAAGGATAGACAAACCTAGAGTCAAATGGTGATGCTCAATTCTTGAACTTAAGGGGAGGAGGCTTGGTTTTACCTAAGTGGTAATATTTAAGTCTTCCTCTAAATACTTATTTATAGTAAGTGAAGTATTGCTGGAAAAATAAAAAAAAAATTATGTCAGTATTTAAGTCATCCATCCGCCCCCAGTCACATATGGAGTATGTTTATGAATGGGTCTGCTGGAAGATGCAAGGATCTGATTTTTACTTTGCAGTGTCAGCTACAATCCCAAGCTAAGTGCCAAAAAGGAAGTTACCCATCTCTTTAGAGCTACTTGTGCATCTAGTTGATGCAGTTCAGAGAACATCTCAGCACACATTCCTCTCAGGACTAATACAGGCTATGCAAGAATGGACAAAGGAGAGAGATGCTAAGGACCAGAGACCAGAGCCTTTAGCTAGAGTCAACTTGTTCACAAAAACATGCCTGGACTTCGGGAAGTCATCAAGCAATGATGGCAGTCAATCCATACTTCTTACAAAATGAAGAAGGAAGAAATGGGTCCAATTCTGAAAAATGCATGGGTTAGCATTTCAGATGCATGCCTATGGGAAGGCTGTTTTGTCTCCACCATAAGCCCCCTCAATGAGGATAGGCCAGGCTGTTCAGAATGCAAAGTCTACAGGCCACATTCCTGTGGCTCTAGAAGGTGGCCGTAGAAGGGGCTGCCTTGAAAGCTGATTTAGTTTGGAAGAGGCTGAAGGGAGAGAGAAAAAAAAAAAAAAACAGTTCTTAAACCAAATGTAGAAGTAAACAATGAGCTTGAAGGAGTCTGGAGTTTGTTCCTGGCACTAACACATCTCCAGGCAACTTTAGGCACAAACAGTATTCAGCCAAACTGTCTAGGCCCGGTTGGCAGTGCACCTAAGGAAAGTCAAGTGTGAAAGCCCCGTCAGGGCCGGGAGTCAGGCTCTGTCTGCAGGGGCTGCTGCAGAAGAACCATAGGTTTTGGTGGAGGGTAGCAGAGTGCAAACAAATGGAGCGGGCCATCAAGTAGGAAAGCAAGGGAAAAAATGACATTGCTTGAAGAAAAGATAGAGAATAAGTAAACAATCTACTGACAAAATGATATGGAATGTAAGGTTAAATATTAAAAATGAAAGAAAATGCTTAGTTTTGTTGCCGGTGCCTGTTATTTGTTTGAAATAGGAAATTTTAAACTTTCTTCCAACCCTCTCTTTGAGATGGTGAAGAAGCCCCTCAACTGCAAGAAGCAAAATGATGCTTTTGCTTGAGAGAGCACAAACAGGTTCGTGTAGAGACAGCTAGAAGCACTGAGGTCAAAGGCTAAAAAAAAGAACAAAAATGTCCCAGTTTCCTCGTAAAAGAAGACGTGGCTTACGGAACCAATACTTTTTTTTTTCATTAAAGAAATGGTATTTTTATGATGCTAAACCATCTACTTTTTGTTATTTGTGTTATTGAGGTTAAAAAGTGCCTTCCTGAATTTCTCTCAATGCTTTGAAATGTGTTTCTGGTAATTTTGTTTGATTTGACGTAGGCCTCAATAAGAACTGAAGCTTTTCTTAGTGGTGTGTGGCTTCTGATCCCTACAAAAGATCAGTTTATCTTAAGGTTTATCAACCAGAGTCTATCTGATGTTTTTGGTCAGATAATTCTTTGCCATGAGGGACCATTCTGTTTATGGTAGGATGTTGGGAGCTTTACCACCTAGATACTAACAGCAACCCCACCACCAGCAGCTACAAAGACCAAAAATGTCTCCACAGACTGATAAACATCTTATGGGTGGTAGTGTTTTCCAGTTGTTAACCACTGACTTACCTTGACAATGCTATTAATAAGATAAGGTAAACTACTTAAAATTCACTACCTAAACCTGAGTAGAGTGGCAGGGGCACGGGCATGCTTGTGATTGTCTGTGATCCTAGCTCTCTGGAGAAGGGAGCTGAGATCAGCTTGAGCTATATAACAAGACCCTGCCAAAAAAGAAAATAAAAATATTTACTTCTGATTACAAAAGAAATCAGTGGGTTCATTTAATAAATGTCCTCATTAGACTGTTTCTAACAAAGTAAGGGATATTGGGATATGTAAATAAAGGATGACACTCCTTCAACACTTAAAACATGGTATGTTGATGAAGGTGATGGAGGGACACACACACACACACACACACACACACACACACACACACACACACACACACACACACACACACAGGAAGAAGGGGGAAGAGAGAGGGGAGACCAGAGAGGTTTTCCAGGCTTGGTTCTCACTCAGCACCAGTTCAGAGCTTGTGAATAGAGAGGGTGGGGCAGAAAGGAGCAGTCACGGGGGAATAAAAGGATTTTACTGGGTTTTCATCAAAATTGGCCTTGTCTTGTTCCAACTTTTTCCAGGTCTTCACTGTTTTGGACACATGGCCCTCTTCTGGTACTGATTAATACTGACTTGGCTTTGTGAGAAGTACACACCCATCAGACAAATAGAATTTATTTCCAGGGAAGACAGAGAAAAGGAAGCAAATGAAACAAAGAAATAAAAATGGAAGGACATGGCTGTTCCTAGCTTGGGGGAAGAGAAGGGTTATTGTGGATAAACGGGAGAGCATTGCCAGACGCAGAGACACCTGGGAGAGTCCAGAGAGAATGTGACCAGGGCAATATGAGGAGAGGCAGCCTGGGCCAAGAGACTGGCCAGAAGAGGCAGCCTGGGCCAACAGACTGGCCAATAGAGTAGACAAAAAGGATAAGGTAACCAAAAATGGTTGGGTTATATAAGGAAGGGGGTTGTGGGGATTATATAAGGAAGAGGGGATGCAGGGAGAACCTGGCAGCCAGGTCTGCTTTGATGTTAAGTGGCACCTTAGTTGGCCATTTGTGCCTGGGTTTGAAACCTGACAGGTAGATAACCACACCACTCACAGGCTCGATAAAGCTTTCAAGTTCCTCACGTTTCATGGAAGGTCAATGAAATCCATATCCATTGTGCATATAGATTCGATAAGTAATTGCTTACGGTGCTCACTGAACAGTAAATGGTCAGGTGTTGATTAGTTTCTTTGCTGTGTGTACTAGAAAGGTTGAGAGGTGACCATTGTCCACTTTAGAGGGACAACATAAGACTGGGAAAGGGTGAGTTGTCAGTGCTGCAGCTTCCTCTAAACCAAAACACTCTCTCCAGGGGTAAGCGGCAAACTCATGAGGCTCAGTAGGTAAACAAACATCACATGCCTGGAAAGGCTGAAACTTAGAAGAGTCTGGAAGGCAACAGCTTTATAAAAGCCTTCAACTACTGCTGTGGGAGGAGACCACCAGGCCTACTACACAGAGGAGATCTCTCAGATAAGAGAACTCCAGAGGTGCAGCTCTTGGAGTCATCACCTGTGCTGGAGTAGCTTTTGGGTGATGCTTTTGAGTCATCTGTGTTCCCATAAACAACTCCTCACACATAACTGCTGTTCACAACCGCAAAATAAAACAAAACAAAACCATTGGCTCACCAAGTTGGACTTTGGTACAACCATTGCTTTTGCTGGTTGTGGGTCCCTTATCTGGAGTGAGTAAATTATGATTCTCCCCACAGATCTTTCTGCCAGACCAGAGACACCCTTCAGGAGCTGTGTACTTAAAATTGAACACCAGCAACAGCAGGACACCTGAGAGAGTGAGGGTACCTACCTTTTATCTCTTTTACTGTTTCTTCTGCTTCTGCGTATTCTGTTTGTTTTGTTTATCAAGACAGGGTTTCTCTGTCTTGCCCTGGCTGGCCTCCAACTCAGAGATCTGCTGCCTCTGCCTCCCAAGTGCTAGGACTAAAGCCATGTGCCACCACTGCCTGGCACCTTTCCTTTTCTTCTGCTGCTATCAGCACACCCTGCTGATAGCAGGAACTTGCACTTCCTGCTAAAGGGAGGACATGGTAGAATTCCACTCTATTCAGGATGCTGCAAGAGGTACCACACTGAGAGAGTCCTAGCAGAGGGGATTCATTCCTGTGTTTGCACTGAGTGAGAGGGACCCTTAGGAATGGAAAGGGGACATTGCCTTCAGCCAGACTGGTGTCAGTCAGTGGCTCACATGAGCAGCTATGCTGGTTGTAAATTCTTGAACTCCTTCCTTTTTGCCGATGGTCATTTGCTCTCCTGAGTTCCACAGGGCCTGAGTCCCTGAGTCCCTGGGGCTGGTGCCTAATAATTACCCCCCCTACACTCCCCCACTCACCCCCCCCCTTGCTGTGTCACTTTACCAACCTGTCTGGAGCTAGCACTTTAACGCTTTCATCAATGGACTAAGTTCTATGTACAAACATTGAGTTTGCACGCCACACTGCAGCATGTACAATATTAAGAGAATAAATGTACCAACCACAAAGTAAATGGCTAGTAAAAACGGGAGAAGTGGAGTGGAAATGTGGGGGTACTTTATTTTTTCAGTTTGACATTAATGGCAGTCACCACCGTTCCTCACTCTTGATCCACAGAGAGGGGAAATGAGAAGGGAGGCTTGAGAGAGAAGGGAATGCCTGGCAGAGACATTCAGGAAATACTTGTAATTGAACATATGGCTGAATGAAAAGTAGAAATATAGCCCCAGTGCATTCGCCTCTGTGAAGATTGAGATAATTAACTTTAACCAGCACAGCAGGATACGGAGATGAATGTAGCATGCACTTACTGACCAATGGCTAAGAACTGACTTAGAGGAGAAGGTTGGTAACAGAGCCATCTGAACCAACTAACAGATAGGCCGGGAAGAGGGCTAGTACTTAAGGTTTTGTGTTGATTTGGTTATTTGTCCCTTTAAAAATCTAACTGTTCCATTTTATTACTTTGCCCGGGTGAAAGTGGTTCATATACAGATACATTCTTAGCATGCAAATATTGTTTCGCTGTAGCATTTTCCGAACAGAATTGGTTTCTGTTGTTTCTCTCCTCCCCTTCTCTACCCCTCCAATGGCGCCCTTCCCATTTTCATGTTACTTGGGTCGATTTGTTCTCCCCTCCTTTCTTCCACAAGTCTCTCCCTTCTGTGGGCTTCCACTCTCACACCCTATTATCTACTTACATTCAAGGTGCGACTCTGCATGTAAGAGGGCGTCTGTGGGTTTTTTTTTTTTTTTTTCTGAGTTTGCCTCACCTTGCAATGAAAAACTTTCCAGATCCATCCATTTCCTGATAATCCCACAATTTCATTTTCATTTGCAGTTGAGTATAATTCAGTTGTGTCTCTATGACATGTTTTCATTATCCATTCTTTTATTGATGATTACATAGCTTGGTTCTATTGCCTTGCAATTGTGAATAATTCAGCAATAAACCCGGCTATACAGGTATCTCTGTGGCAGGATACAGAGTTCCCTGGGTATATGCTCAGGAGTGTGGTATAGCTGGGCCATCTGGGAGTTTTGTTTTAAGGTTTTTGAAACCTTGACACTGATTTCCAGAGTGACTTCACTAGTTTACTTTAGCAGTGAATAAAGTTGTTCTTATGCCCTCTCCAGAATTTGTTTTCTACATCTTAGACATTTTGACACAGAGAGATGGAATCCCAAAGTGATTTAAATTTGCATTTCCTGGTGGCTAAGGATGCTAAAAATTCAAACAAACATATTGGCTATTTGAGTTCCTTATTTTGAGAACCATCCACTATTTCATTAGCCCACTTTTTTGGTTGGCAATTGGGGCTGTTTTCTTTTTGTTATTGATATTGAACTTTTGCGGTTCTTTATATATTCTGGATATCAACTCCCTCTGTCTGAGGCATAGTTGACAAAGATCATTCTCCCATTCTGTAGTCTGTCTGTTTCTTCTGCTGGTGCTTTCCTTTGGTATGCAGAAAAGTTTTAGTTTCATGTAATCCCATTTGTTGATTCTTGGAACCATGTCCTATGCTATCTGAGTGCCATACTGATGACATATATATATATATATATATATATATATATATATATATGTTTATGTTTATATTTTATGTTTTCCTCTAGCGGCTTCAGGTTTTATTTCTTTTTGTGGGGGAGGGGGGAGAGATAGGTTAGACAGGGTCTCACTATGTAGCCTGGAACTTACTATGTAGTGACCTGGATGGTCTTGAACTGATAGAAATCCACTTGCCTCTGCCTCCCAAGTGCTGGGATTAAAGGCATGTGCCATTATACTTAGTTTTTCTTTCTTCTTCTTCTTCTGAAATTATTTTTTCAAAAGAAAGTTATTTTTAATTCTAGGTGTATACACAAGTGTGTGTGTGTGTGTGTGTGTGTGTGTGTGTGTGTGTGTGTGTATCTATCTGTTTGTGTGTAAGTGCATGTGAGTGCAGGTGCCTGCAGAGGCCAGAGGCATTGCATCCCTCGGCAGCTGGAGTTACAGGCAGTGTGAGATGCTCATCACATGTGTCCTCTACAAGACCAGCATGTGCATGTGCTCCTAATTACTGAGCCATCTCTCTAGCCCCCAGTTGCAGACTTTAAGTTGAGATCTTTGATGCATTTTGAACAATTTTTTTGTAATTTTTTTATTAGTTCAAATTAGGAACAAGCTTGTTTCACATGTCAATCCCTTCTCCCTCCCCTCCCCTCCCCTCTCCCTACCCCAACTTACTCCCCACCCCATCCACCCTCCACTCCCCAGGCAGGGTAGGGCCCTTGATGGGGGCTCCCCAAAGTCCACCACATCATCCTGGGCCGGGCCTAGGTCCTCCCCCATGTGTTCAGGAAGAGAGTGCATCCCTTCACGTGGGATGGGCTCTCAAAAATCCCTTCTTACACCAGGGAAGAATACTAATCCACTACCAGGGACCCCCTAGAGTGTGGAGGCCTCCTAACTGACATCCATGTTCAGGGGTCTGGATCAGTCTTGTACTGGCCTCCCAGACAGCAGTCTGGGGTCCATGTGCTCCCCCCTGTTCAGGCCAGCTGTTTCTGTGGGTTTCACCAGCCTCATACTGACCCCTTTGATCTTTATTCCTCCCTCTCTGCAACTAAGTTCCAGAGTTCAGTTCAGTGTATTTCTGTGGATGTCTGCTTCTGCTTCCATCAGCCACTAGATGAGGGCTCTAGAATGGCATAAAAAGTAGTTATCATTCTCATTATAGGGCAAGGGCATTTAGGTTATCCTCTCCACCATTGCCTAGATTGTCAGTTCGTGTCATCCTTGTAAGTTTCTGGAAATCTCCCTAGTGCCAGATCTCTCTTCCGACCAATAATGGCTCCCTCTAATATGGTATCTCTCATCCTGCTCTCCCCTATTCTTCCCCCAACTCAATATTTCTGCTCCTCCATTTCCTCCTCTCCTTTCTTCTTCTCCTATTCTCATCCTGGCAGCTCCCTCTCCCCTAACCTCATGCTCCCAATTAGCTCAGAAGTTCCTGCCCTTTCCCATTCCTGGGGGCCATGTATTTTTCCCTTAGAGTCCTTGTTTCCTAGTTTCTTTGGTGAAGAGGATTGTAGGCTGGTAATCCTTTGCTCTATGTCTAAAATTCATATATGAGTGAGTACATACCATGTTTGTCTTTTTGTGACTGGATTACCTCACTCAGGATGGTTTCTTCTAGTTCTATCCATTTGCCTGCTAATTTCAAGATTCCATTGCTTTTTTCTGCTGAGTAGTACTCCATTGTATAAATGTACCACATTTTCTCTATCCATTCTTCAGTTTGAGGGGCATCTAGGTTTCTTCCAGGTTCTGGCTATTACAAACAATGCTGCTATGAACATGGTTGAACATATGTCCTTGTTGTATGGATGTGCATTATTTGTGTATATACCCAAGAGAGGAATTGCTGGATCTTGAGGTAGACTGATTCCCATTTTTCTGAGGAACCGTCATACTGATTTCCAGAGTGGTCTTACAAGTTTGCACTCCCACCAGCAATGGAGGAGTGTTGAACAATTTTTTTTATGGATCTAATTTCGTTCTTCTGCATAGATAATTAGATTTCCAGCACCGATTATTATTGGTTTTGGTTTTTTGACACATGGTCTCACTATGTAGCCCAGGTTGGCCTCAAACTTGAATAAGATTCCTGCTCAGCCCCCAACCCCCAACAGCTGGGATTTGAGCTAATTTTGAGAGTTTAGTATGATGCTGGTGTTAGAACAACTATACTCTCTGTAGGAATGCAACCCCATCTCACTTCACTTAACTGCTCAGCCCTAGGTGGATCTGTCTTTTAGCATCCATGTTGCAAATCTGCAAATGCCCCAAGAGAGCAGCTGAAGAGCAGAACTGCCTCTGTGGGCATGATGAGTGCAGTCACAAAGAGCTGCTCAAGCAGGGTATTGCCAGGTGGGGGCAATGTTAACAGCTCTGCCACCGTCTTGAGTTCTCAATAATTTCTCCTTTAACTTGTGATTGTATGTGAAATCTAATGTGGTAATGGAGCATGTGTATGAGCGGAGGAATGCACATGCTCTGTCCCACACCTTCTGCAAGGTGTGCTTGACTTTGTATCTTGTCCAAGTCCCCTGCCTGCGGACTCATCAGAATTCTGTGTGCTGAACACTCTCATAGGCTTATGAGCTTAACGAACAGTGCTCATAGGCCCAGAGGGAGTGGTGCTATTAGGTAAGTGTGGCCTTGCTGCAGGAAATGTGTCACTATGGAGGTAGGCTCTGAGGTCTCATATGCTCAAGCTAGGCCTAGAGTGGCAGTCTCCTGCTGTTGCCCAAAGATCAAAATGTAGAACTCTCAGCTCCTTCTCCAGCACTCTATCTTTCCACATGCTACTATGCTCCTGTCATGATGACAATGGACTAAACCTCTGAAACTGTAAGCCAGTCCCAATCAAATGTTTTTATAAGAGTTGTTGTGGTCATGGTGTCTCTTCACAGCAATAGAAACCCTAACCAAGACAAAGAGAAATAGCTGCACAACTGGATCATATGGTAATTCTATTTTTAATTTTATGAGGAGGATCCTTTGTTCTGTTGTTTATAATTGCTGTATCAATTTTCATTCCCATTAGCAGGGTACAAAGGCTTAATTTCTTCACACTCTCACCAACCTGTGTTATTGTTGTTGCTTTCATAGTAATGTATCCTAGGATATGAGGTCCTATTTTATTGTGGTTTTGTTTCCCTAGGGATTCATAATGATGAGCCTGGTATATTTTGTAACCAATAATTTTTAAAGGAAATGTTTTACTCACTAGTACCTTAAGGTCCCTGTTTCCTCGCTCCTTGAGTGAAGTCCTCTACATTTTTATCTCACACTGGGTGCTGGAGATGCTGCTGGCAGCTTTGCTAATAGGAACACAAGAACAATGTGAAAAAAGCTTTGACTCAGGGCTAGAGATATAGCTTAATGGTACAGTGCTCACTGAGCATGCATGAGGTCCTGGGTTCAAGCCTTAGCATCCCAGAACCAAAGGACAGAATAAATCTGAGAACTAACAACACTTTTCCATCAGGAGATAGCCACCCATCCAGTCCTCATCTCCACTGATTACAGAAATAGGCACCATCAGGATTGAAGATATTTACAGGGGCAGTTGATCAGGAAGAGTGATGCAGCTTGAGGGATCTGGTGATTGCCTCCACTTTAGGCGTCAGCTTCACCTATCACACATCACATGTGCAAGTGCTGGGAACACTGTCCAATGTCTTGGACTTTGATTCTGAGGAGGGGATTGTAGGTCTGGTGGTGTTTCATATTTTTGAACCTTCTTTTTTGTACTCATGGTTTGTATATGAAATTCCTTAGTCATAGTTATTCTTGAAGTGCTATAGATGATAGCCTAGTGATGTGTAGTCGAGAGACAGTTTAATGTCTGTATTCTTGTAGGTACTTGTGCTTGTACTTGTAGGTACAGTGCTTAGAGGATTTTTCTCTTTAACACTGAGACCTAGGGTCTCACACATGGCCAGCAAGTGCTCTACCACTGAGCTGTACAGTCCCAGCCCTACAAGCAGTTGACACAATCTTTTTATCTGGGATGAATTTCTCAAAATTGAAGCTTTAATCAAAGGAAAACATGATGCTCATTTCTACTAGTTTTAGAACTCCACACAATTCTCAGTAATTTTAAAGATCCAATTATCTCCCCTTCCAGCCTCTAGAACTTCTCCCTCTATTTCTCTTTGATTGTTTGAGACAGGGTTTCTCTGTGTGTCTCTGGCTGCCCTGGAACTCACTCTGTAGTCCAGGTTGGCCTTGAACCACCTGCCTCTGCCTCCTGAGTGCTGGGACCAAAGGTGTGCCCCACCACTGCTTGACTAGACTCTCTCTTATACCACTTTCTCAAGCAATTCTATCCCTGACTTCTGTGTAGGAGATAATATGCATATTGCAGTTGCTTTTCCTTTCTAGCAAATGACTATTAGTGCGTGTGTTGTGTGGTGTGCATGTACTCAGTATGTGTGGTGCATGCGCACACTGGGTGTTTTGCTTTATTGCTCTCCACTTCATTGTCTTCAGATAGGGTTTATTTTGGTTAGGCTGGCTGTGCTGATCCACCTGTTAACTGCTCGCCATAGTGCTGGGTCGTAAATACTCACTTTCTCTGGCTCTTTATGTGGATTCTGGAAGTCTGAACCCAGACCCTTATGCTTACAGACTAGGTGCTCTTACTCTCTGAGTCATCTTTCCAGCATCCTCTAGCAGTGGTTCTCAACCTTCCTATTGCTGAGACCCTTTAATACAGATCCTTATGTTTCGGTGACCCACATCCATAAAATTAATTTTGTTGCCACGTCATAACTATAAGCCTGCTACTGTTATGAATTGTAATGTAAATGTCTGTGCTTTCTGGTGGTCTTAGGCAACCTGTGAAAGGGTCGTTGAACATCCCCAAAGGGGTTGCGAACCACTGCTAACAAGTCATTTTAATTCATTTTCCTTGTAGCTGACCTAAGTTGCTTTCATCATATAATTCCATTTTTACCTCTTTTATCTATGACTTTCTGAATTATAGAGGCCATGTCTTTCATCCTATTGCTGACATACTCTAAAATCAATTTATCTTCTGTATATAATTTTCAAAATTATGGTCTTTGTATCTTCATGATAATGGAACCATTCAACAGTAATTATTGCTGTTATGCCAAGTGGTTTGGGAGATACGAGTGAACAAGAGACAAACATCCTTTTATGAAAGTTACATTTGGAATGAAGGTAACAAGTATAAATAATTATAGAAGAATAGAGGCGTACAGAGAATTGATGGGGCATTCAGAGCAGACTTCATGGACATAACAGGCATGTGCCACCATACTTGGTATTAGAATTGTATTTTGGGCATGTGAATCTGAAATGATAATACATGACAAATGGAATATTCCATGAGTCCAATTTCAAGTCAGGGAGACATGAACTTGGTATATGTCAGAACAAAGATGTTACATGGTAATATTAGGTAAGATTACTAAGGAAGTGTATTCAAAGAGGACCAAGAGTTGAATCCAGGAGTATTACAATGTCAAGGGTTGGGGGGATGAGTGTCAACCAGCAATGTAAAAAGGACCTTCAGAAGTGGAGTTACCAACTAACACATGCTAATAAACAGAATAGGCAGAATAGGGGCCTCTGGATTTGTCAACACAGAGGTTGACACCCTGGTGACCTTCCTGAGAGTAAGACTGGGTGAGGTATGTATGTAAAACTTAAGTAGTTTGTGAGAATGAACAAAAAATTCAACACAGGTCAAAGATGGGTAGGTGACAGGACAAGTGGGCTAAGATGATGATGGGGTTATGTATTTGTGTGGTGCCAGCATGTCAGTTACACAGTGGTCAGAGCAAGACCTCAGCTGTCTCCTGCTGGTTCTCTACCTTACTGCTTTCAGAGTCAATAAATTGGAAGATGACCCTTTTGTCTAGAGTGGCTGGATAGTGAGATCTTGGAACCCATGTGCCTCTCTGCTCCCCAATGCAGGAGTTACAGATACACGAAGTCATGCCTGTTGTTTTTCCCCTTTGGTACTGGGGATTTGAATTCAGGTCCTCATGCTTGCAGGGCAAGCACTCTTACTCAATGTACAAACTCCCTGGCCCCCGTTTTTAAGTGGAGTAAACAGCAAGTTTTTATGTTGCAAGATCAATCGAGCATTCTCCTTCCCAAGTTTAGTGCTTTCACGTGCTCTCTTTATAGACATGCTCTGATGAAATATGGCCCTCTCACACAACCAGTGTACTAAATCCCTTCATGTACCTACAGCAAGGAAGTAGAGTGACTGCTTTACAGCAGTGCTTAACATCTAAAGGGCATGCTGTGCCTAAGTGTGACTGTTGGACTTAGGGAAGCCTGGCCTGCTAGACTGGTTCTCTCATAAAGTGAAATATTAGATATTAAATGGTGTCATTCTTATATCTTTGGTTGTGAGCCTAGCCTTTAATGGCTGAGCTATCCCTCCAGCCCAGCGTCATTCTTAGAATGTTTTCTGTCTCCATCCCTGTCGATAACACTTTATAACCCCAAGTACTACAGAGATGGCATTTAGGGTCTGGAGGCTGGAGACATGATCACTACTCAGGCTTTTTATAAAAGACAGCACCACACTGTTGAGGAACAGGTACCAGGTGTTCTGATTGGGACTACTTGTTTGTTTTTATAAAGACAGGTTCTTGTAGCCCAAGCTGACCTCAAACTATGCAATTGTTTCTGGCCTTGAACTACTCCCTTCCCTGATCACCTGTCTCCACTTCGTGAGTGCTGGATCGTGGGCATATAACACCATGCCCAGCTCTGACTGGGACTGAATTATTAAGTGGGCTTCGTGCTCCTTCCTCTCTTTGAAATGGACACCAATGAGAATAAGCATAAATACCCCAATCACTTCCCGGCTGTTGACATTTGGTGTTGTACATTGAGAAATTCTTTCAGATAGGTTTTACTTTTACTCCATGTACTTTAGTGGAAAACAGGGACCAATGAAACCAAGGTGCTTGTACAGGTGTTCTGCTTTGAAGTTAAGTCAATAGGATACACACACTGAACAAGCCAAAATACTTACTTTTCATTTTCTACAAAATGGTTTATTTTGCTGTTTACTATGGAGAAGCTACAAATACATTCCATATGAAAACAAAGGAGTGAACTTTGTAGCACTGTAAAACATAAATGGTCATGAGGAATTGAGAAGCCAGGAAAAGGGGCATGGCATCTAACATTGCTCATCTCCCATCATACTCCTTAAATGTCAAAGGCACTTGCCGAAATGGTTAAATCAGGGATTTCAGGATGTAAAATAATGACATACAACTAAGACATAAAAACAATGCTTGAATTTTCTTATCACTAATATTTTACTAAATCCTCGGACATATACAATTTACAGTTTTAAAATAATATGATTTTATTTCATAATCTTTTCAAATGAAAAGAAGCTAATACAACACTGTCAAACCAGAATTTTTCTATACTCAATTATAACAAGAACATGTTAATCTCTAGGTAATCACCTAATCACCTCTCAGTACACACTGGAAATCAGCTCTCACTAGCACAGTGTGACTTCTAGAGCAAAGTGTCCCCCTCCCCCCACCCCAACCTTTGTCTAGCGTCTGCCAGGGTACTGCAGTGCTTAGAGACACAACAGGACATGGTCCTTGCTTCACAAGTTTACACTTATCCCAACTGGATTAGCAATGTTTTTCTTTTCATCTGTACTCACTTGTTCTAAGTAGTTTTGTAAAATAAAACATGAGCCAGAATAAAAGTGTGCTCCCATCCCTTATTCTACCTGACATATGAAAATAAATACCAGAGTAAGACTGACATCAGGCTTAAAGAGAAAGCCCATTTGCACATGGTGGTGCCCACGTGTAGTCTCGGCTACTTTTGAGGCTAAGTTGGAAAGATCACTTGAGCCCAAGAATTCTTTCTTTGGTCAAAAAGAAAAAGCCTGCAGGGCATGGTGGAACACACCTTTAATACCAGCACTTGGGAGGCAGAGGCTGGTGACTCTCTGAGTTTGAGGCCAGCCTGGGTCAGAGTCTCAAAAACAAGACACACAAAATAGGCTCAGATTCCATCAGTCTAAGGGAAGGTGGCATTTGTATGGACTAAGATGGCCCTTTTTTGCTCCTTCTGACCCATTGTCTTTATACTGTTCTATGGCAATTGCCCTCGCAAAACATGTTTAGATTGACTCATGTTCTTAGTACCACTCACAGAAAAGTAAAACTGACTCTAATAACATTTCTATGTGAAAACACAAAATTTGATTGATAGTATAGTCCTTAACTTAGCAATGCTCTGACTCAATACAACTAATGACAATTATGTTCAACACTAAAAAGACCTCTTGCATATTTTCTAACCATAAAGTATATACAAGATGTGAATACAAGTCTGTTTGGGCTACAGTGCCGACAAGGACACAGAACACGTGGAAGTGGCAAGGAGAGATATCAAACTCTTTCCACATCTGATCCTCAGCCTGTTTGTGTGTGTGTGTGTATTTACAGGGTACCCACATGCTACCCAGAACACAAAGTGTAGATTCTGCTATTAAAAGGCCAACAGTACTTTCTAACACAGAGCCCAGGAATGAACTGTAATGACAGTCCCAGGAATCCCTGTACCTGACATGTATTACTCTTTCTTCATTTTAAACAATGTTCCATCACCATTACTGGACCCTCTTTTACTCAGTATATTTCCCAGTTTATAAAACTTTGGGACAATTTCCAATGGGTTTTGTTAGGACAAAGGAATCCAAGGTCACAGGTGCTACTGAGCTATGACCAGGAGAAGAACCCACTCATCACAAACTGCTGCAAGGGAAAATGCTTCTGTTTTGGACAAATCACAAGGGCACGCTTCAGGCATGGAAGTAGTGACCTGATTTCACTGGGCATCAACTAACATTAGCAAAGCTACTTGAATGTTTCTGTTGATCTTCACTGTTGTTAAATAATGATAGTTTTGATGGTGGTAAAACTTCATTTTTTCAAGTGCAGGATGATCTGAGCTGGATGAGAAAAAGAATGATTAAGGAGGGAATGAAGGCAGGCCTGGCATCAATTTGAACAACTATTTCCCTTCTGATTTTGTACTTGTTTGGTTTTGATTTTTGTTTTTTGTTTGGTTTTGTTTTGTTTTTTGAAACAGGTTCTTACTCTATAGCCCAGGCTGGTCCAGAACACACCATGAAGCACAGGATGGCTTCAAAATCATGGCAACCCTCCTACTTCAGTGTTCAGAGAGCAGGACTTCTGGGTGTGAGCCATTATCCCTGGCTCTCCTCAGCTTCTTATTCTAGAAACGCCCATATTTCCAATATTTCACATAGTATCTTAAACATGCCAGTAATTTTAAGGTCTCGGATAATGTAAGATCAAAAAAGATAAAACAATAAATAAACTGAATGAAGTCATCACTGCTGCAAAATTCTCAGTCACATGCCAACAGGGTTTCCTCAGTAGCAATAAATTTAAATACAAACAACTATATATAGAAGCAGTTATGTGATCTAAAAATTTTATACTTAATGTTTAAAAAATAATTTTATAATTCTATTTTTTAAATAATTGTTTCCTTATAAGTGGCATACTTTATTAAAAGCAGCACAGGAAATACGGAGTCTTTTCAGAAAAAAAACTTCACTAATAGTGAATGAAACTAGACTTCTATATGGAAAACTAATGATGCAGGATCTAGTTACACTCTAAACACGAGGCAAACATCAGGATCAGCTTGGCTGATGCAAGTAAAACATACTGTCCCTCAACTACCAGCTGCTGGGATTGAGAAGACTCCTTGGCCCACCACTTTCAAAAGGGTTTACATCTTTTGTGCATCTGAACTGACTGACAGAATGAAGAGGCCAGAGTCAACCTTCCATAATATGCAAGTACTATAAAGTCAGCAGTTATATCTAGACCTTGCAAGTGTCTAGGGCATCACTTCATTTGGCTTCCATCAAATTTCTTTCCATTCTAAACATTCTTTTCTGTTAGTATTAACTACTGTAGAATTAAAATCCAAATTCTTTTATACATTTTGAATTAAAATGATCACAGAAGTGATATCTGTCATACAGGACCACTGTCGTCATCCCCTCCACATACTGATAATCCCTGTGAACTCTATTTCTCAATTAAGATGTCCATGTGAAGAAGTTCCCGAAGTCTCCAATTTGATTAGTGTGGCCTTTCCTCTTACACATCAGGATGCATTTTCACGCTGACTTGTTTAAACAACATGAAGGGGCTGGCGCTCTCTACAATGAACACATCTTGTGCCCCTGAGCATCTGTTACTGACAGTCCGCTACTCACTGCCACTGGCTGTTTGGACACTTGATTGTGCAACATCTATGTCCCCAAAAGAACACACTGCGAGTGTCAGAGAAACGTGACAGTCAAAGCAGAAGACTATGCTAATTTCAGCTCTTGTGGCACAGGGTGTGTTAAAATTAAAGAGGGAAAACTATTAATAAATTAGATCAAGGAAAAAGTTACCTGCAGATTGCACTTACATCAGAATTAGTCCCTTTTTATTGTAGTTTAACTGACAATCGACTGGACCAAGACTGGGCGCTATATATTGCTCATTTTCAAACACTCCAATGACATTCTCCAATATTTTTATTATCTCCAGTTTTATGGTACCATATTATGCATTTCACACTGTTAAAGTTTCCCATTTTCAAAATGCAAATACCAAAAAGTTACCATGTATTCCCTTATACAGTCAGAATAGGTTTACTGGAATGTTTTCAGGTAGAGCTGAAGGCAGAAACATTTACAACACTTAGCTTTTGTTAATCCATAAATGCGGAGATTGCCTGTAAAGCAACTGCAATATGAAAAAATGACATTCTTGCAAATACTGATGGGATGGTTATGAATCTCTTTCAGCATAAGAGTCAGGATTCTACACAGGCATCCTGACCAGCAGCTTGACCCTCACGTTAATGAAATAATAAATGTTTTTAATGACACTAAAATACAAGTATGAATATTGTCATCAGTGTTTAACTATATATACATATAACAAACTGGCAAGTATCTAGTTTCAAATTAGATCCTTGGAATAAAGCAAAATAGAGTTATCTTTGCCTTAAATATAATTATTCAAAACACATTTTGCTAGTTGGGAAGAAGGTAACTGGATATTCTCAATGCTCCAATTTGAAGTGGTACTTGCCTTTTAGTTTCTTGAAAAAGAAAATTTGAAAGTTATATACACAGGTTTCATTTAAATTATGCAGCAATCTTTAATTATTATTGTCCCAGATCTTGTTTAATGAGGATCTCTGTCACCAAATCAAGTACGGTTTTTCACAACTATAAGAACTGTAAGAGAAAAAAGTAAAACAAAAAAAGAAAAGAATGCATCAAAATCAGAACCATATCACAGCTAGGTCAGAAGCACAATCCCTAAGTGTAGGTACCGGCCATTGTTAGAGAGGAGAAACCCAGGCCAAACTCTGATCTGAAATAACAGCTATGAAATAAGAGGACATACAGAAACATCATAAAACAACCGGTGTCTAACACTGGCCTCTTGAGCAAATAAACCGTGGCAAAACAGTAGCCCGTAGCTTCTAAAAATTATTACAATATTTAATGATGTGGGAAAATAATTAATAAAATATTTATTGGAAAATATCTGATATGATCTTAGATTTTGAAAATCATGCTAACATACCAATAGGAAAAGACTAAAAGCATATACAATAGCTATATTGACAGCAGCTATAGTAGTATAGTGAGAGTCCAGTTAAAATTTTATAGTCCTTTTTATTGCATAGTGCCAACCATTTATGGTAGGTTCTTGTTACTTGAGATAATTATATTCTACAAAGTTATCATGAACACTGAACTGGTAACTCCTGAGCCACTAATCCTAGGGAATATACAGACTTAAGTTCCCATGAGTGTCTGGCTATAAATCAACACATAATCTTGTTTTATGTGTGTTTTTCTGAAAGACATTGTTTAATAGATACCATTAAATAAAAATATAATGAAGTCAAGGTTAGCAGCATTGTAGCTCATCCTGGAATAAGCCCACATACATATTTTCTGGAAAGGGTTACCACAGCTTTAGTAAAAGGGACAGCATTTCTAGACTATCCATGAGGTCCGTTTCAAACCATGAAGTCAGCAAAAATGTGCATCAAGCAGTCTATGAAAAGGACACCTGGTTATGCAATGAAAGCTGAAATAAGAAGGTAGATCTCCATTTGACCCATCTGGAAACCTATGGGTCAAGGGATTCAAAATTCTTCTTGTTCTGAATGACCATGGAAGTAACATGATTAACATGGGGGTTACAAATACACTTCAACTAGTAAACAAATTCAAACAACAACCCAGGTAATGAGACTGGATTATAGATTTCCGTAACACTTTTTAAGTTTAAAAACTATCCTTATAAAAATTTTCAACTTTCTAGTTCTTCAAAAATCTTTGTAAAAGTAAAGAGATCTTGAAGAAAGGTACTTAAAAAAATGACCTGACTTTGAAAAAAATAAATCATCTGGAGAAATAAACTGGATTTGTCTCCTGAACATTGCAGTAAAGAAAAAAATGTATTTTGGTCCTAAATATAACAGATAGCAGCTTTAGCCTTAAACAGATGGCTAAGCCCTGTGCTGTGACTGGGGTGTGGCTGAGGAGCAGGAGAGAGAGTACCCTTTGAGAATATAGACTCCCCACAGAAATGTACACATGCAAATTCACATAGAACTTCAGACACTTAAAGCAGTTTTCAGAGACTGAGAGATTCTAGGTAAAGGTACCCTCCTTATTCAAGGCATATGTCATTATCCAATGCTCACATTACACACACGAGGTCAACTAATGAAAAGGAATTAAAATGATTTTAATATAAAACCCTAGCCAGAGGCCAGCCTGGGCTACACAGTGGCATTTAGGACAGCCTGGGCTACATAGTGAGACTATGTCACGGGGAAAAAAAAATCAAGACCATATCAAACCCTAAGTCTTACAAAACACAATACCCCATGGAACAACGATCCAATAAATACTTACTGATAATCATTAGCAAAAGGATAGCTGCAGCCAAAGCCATGATGGCTTTTATCTATAACACACAAAAAGACAAATGAAAGATTTGACTCGTTAATAAAAACAAGACTCTCTGGTTTACTATTTATTGTACTATACTACCTCATCAATAAACAGGCATACTTTGGGGGAGATTTCCAATTCAATGCTTCTCGAAAGAACTTGATGGCTGTTTTGCATTCTTGTGTAAATAATCAGTGCCCCCAAATGTATGGCTTTGCTTTGGTGGATGTTACCAGCTAAAGCTGTACTGCACAGTAGCAGCCACAATCGAAGCCTTCTCAGGGCTGGGCCTACTTCTAATGCGACACACAAAAGCTGTACTTTTAGCAGTTACAGTCAGGACTGGATGAAAATACAGGTAGCCAGTAGACCATGTATTATTTTACATACAATGGTCCTGTCTTATGTGGGGAGTTATGTGCCCTTGCTCCATGAATGCCTTAAACCATGGATCATACCAAATCGTTTATGTGTGGTTTTCCCTGTAAAGGCATACCTATGATAATAAATTGATAAAGTAAATAGAATAGACTAATAACCAACAGTAAAATGGAACACATGTATAATAAGGGAAAATGAATTTGGTTTTTCTCTTCCAAGAGCCAAGACAAATTTAGGTTTCTCTAAGCACAGCTCACTGTAGATAACCAATGATATGGAAAACAAAACATGGATAGGGGCCAGCTATTTATATGGAAGCAGGCTTCAAAGGGGACCATTACACATATGGCAGCAGGCTTCATAGCAGTTTTCTCCAAATATGTAAGAATACTGTCAGTTGTTTTCTTGCCATATTTTCTTCACAGTAATTTTACCCCTTCACGAAGTTTTAATCTCCATTTTAAGGACTATACTTTAGATTCCTTATGAATAACAACACATAAGTGACTTAAGAGTATTGTGTCAGTATCAAATTAGAAAGAAAAGCCTTAAGATCATTTTTCAGGGGGGGCTGGAGAGATGGCTCAGACGTTAAGAGCACTGGCTACTCTTTCAGAGGCCATGAGTTCAATTCTCAGCAACCACATGGTGGCTCACAACCATCTGTAATGAGATCTGGTGTCTTCCTCTGGCCTTCATGCAGACAGAGCACTGTATACATAATAAAAAAATCTTTTAAAAAATCATTTCTCAGTCAGCTGCTTGACATTTTAAGTTCATGTTATCTTTCTATATAAAACTGTCACAATCATTCCATTTTTTCTTAAATGCATACATTATATAAACTAATTTCATTTCCTTGATGAATCAAAAGCCTTGCTTTCATCAAACATTTTCATATAATTAAAAACTTATGACTTTAATCTCAACATTTGGGAGGCATAGGCAAATGGATCTCTGTGAGTTCAAGGCTAAGCCTGGTCTACAGAGTGAGTTTAGGCCAGCCAATCTTTTTTTTCAAAGGAAGGGGGATACTCAAAAAAGATCAATATTGGTAGTAGATAGGTAAATAAAAATATATTAGATAGTGAAAGTGTAAAGTCCAGTGTGAGACTCCACAGCTTCAAAAGGGCTGTTCTAATTGGATAATTATACAGACGGTCACTGAGATATACTAGGTAATTATATGGATGGTCACTGATATATACTGGGTAATTTCAATGTGTGACTTTTTTTTTAATTTCCAAAATTTTTATAATATGGTTCTAAAAACTTAAAAAATCAGTATTTCCAATATTATAAAAGAGATGTTTCATTCTAATGACAATCATAAATAGAAATGGGAATTAAATATTTTAAAAATAGAATGACATTACAGCTATGACACCAACAAAGTGACCCAAGAAACACATAAAGAGCTTTGCAATGTGGATATAAAAGACTATGTCTGTAATTATGATACTTACAAATGTAAACATAGTGTTGAACCTGGGCTTATGTTATACTAAAAGTACTTTAATCCTTTATTTAACCTGAGAATATTTTTTTAAACCATATGGAATTTAATAGTAGCTTTCCTACCTTTCCCAAAACACCTATTAATTTGTCCTATTAAAGTAAAGTTAACTAGGCTTAACTTTACAAATTTATATGGAAATACCAACAAAAATTTAAAAATACCATATTGAATAGAGTTTTCTTCCTTGGTTTCCAATTTGAAGCAAGAAGTATCTAAAACCATCATACTCAAATACATTTCCATTACAGGCCCCAAGATCCCTCATAACCAATTGTAACCTATTACCACCCTACAACCCTTTCAGTCACTGGCAACCTCTGATGTCTTTAATTTCCATAACAGCCTTCCTACATCACTACCATGAAAGTCAATCCAGAAAGCAGGAGACATGGGAAACGTCCCAGATGAACTGGAGCACAACGAGGTACTGATAGTGTATGAGAGAGAAGAAATATAAGCCTTGCTACTTTAACTCATCTTCATTGAGTCATAGGACAATGTTGTTCATTGTGTGCTTGATGCTAGAATGATCTACAGGGTCTGAGTCTATTTAAAACCACAGTACTGTGTATTTTAAACTCTTTAAAAACATTAGAGGAGGAGGAGGCAAAGAAGAAATTAAAGAAAATACAAAATTTATTCTCTGAAGAAAACAAAAATAGATAAAATGTTCTATATGAAAGGAGCAATGAAATTTGTCTTTCTTTCCTCAGTTCTATTTCTGGAAACAGGATATTTAACAGTTAAACAGACAAAACTCAGTAAATCCAAGACATCTCTTGGAAGAAATCCTTAATATATGGCAAACTCAGGTTTAAAAGATTATCACTGAGCTGTAAAATGAGGGTTTAAAAACAATGAGTCTGCCAGATGGTGGTGGCACATGCCATTAATCCCAGTGCCTGGGAGGCAGAGGCAGGTGGGGGAGTTTGAGGCCAGTCTAGTCTACAAAGCAAGTTCCAGGACAGTCAGGACTGTTACACAGAGAACCCCTGTCTCAAAAAACCAAAAACCAGCCGGGTGTTGATGGTGCATGTCTTTAATCCAAGCACTCGGGAGGCAGAGGCAGGCGGATCTCTATGAGTTCGAGGCTAGTCTGGTCTACAGAGCGAGTTCCAGGACAGGCTCCAAAACAATACAGAGAAACCTTGTCTCGAAAAATCAAAAAAAAAAAAAAAAGAAAGAAAGAAACCCCCAAACAACAACAACAAACCCAATGAGCCTATGTTTAAGGATTTTGGCAAAATGAAAACATATACCTAGACTTGAGGAAAAAAAGATTTGCTCTCATCACATGATATTTGCCAAAAAATCTTAAAGACATTTACTTCATAACTGATCATACTTGACTTAAGAGGCAAATTCATTTCTTCAGGATATAGTATACAGTGATTCCATTAGTCCTTATTAAAATTTTTTCTTATTTCACTGAAATAATGAAGGAATAAATAGGACTTTTTTTCTTAATCTTTTTGTTAAAGTTTATGGCATACAAACTGCTTCTGATTTTTCCCCTTAGGAGAAAAATCATACTTCTCTCTAGTTTCATTTTTATTAAAGAAAGAAAAAAAAGAAAGGAAGAATAAAAGAAGAAAGAAAGAAAGAAAGATAGAAGGAAAAAGAAAAGAAAAACCCCACTCTGTATATAATGAATTGTTTGGACAGTGCTAGGAAGAAGTGCTGCTAAGGGCAGCGGTCGTCACCATGCGTCCAGATGCTGGGGCACTGGGAAATGAGGGGTCCTATCATGGAGAGGACTATGAGGCACCCTTTCCGACGGACACTGCTTGGTTCCTTTAGTAACTCCTTCTTGTTCCAAGCTGAGGAAATCTCTCAATAAGCAAGGCAATTACACCATTTGTCCTCACAGAGCTCACTGCTAGAGGCCCCTTCTCCTCACATCTTCCTCTGCCCCCCCCCTCCCCCGTCTCATTTACTTACTTTGCATCCACGCCACCACATTTGCCTTCGGAGTTGTTTGGATCTGTTGCTGAAAGCAGTTGCATTATCCGATAAGCTTTCTGTATACACAGAGGGTGGGGAGAAAGATTAAAACATAACAGGATTCTCTTATCTAGTCACACAGATATAAAAAAAAACATCAATTTCGACTTCTTAAAATTTTCCCCCACAAATTCTGTTAGTTTACATTGGAAAAAAAAAAAAAGCAAAACACAATGAAAGGTCAGTTTGTTCAACCAATCCCACCCCCATCCTGGACTCAAGATTTCAAGAACCCTTCCTACAGCCTCAATGCTTACATACACAAGCTTCTTAATTCTGGTAAGAAAATAGAGTTTAAAAATAAGAATGGTGGGGGGATGCAAGATAGACACTCAGCTTGATGACCTGAGTTTGATACACAGAGACCCACATGGTGGAAGGAGAGAGCCAAGAGCCCGGTCTCCACATATTCATCATTGTGTGCTCCAATGCATGCGCATGCATGCAAATTCATGTAATGCCTTTTTACAAGGTCTCATGGGCTGATGCCTGATCATACACATTAGATCCTAGCACCAGAAACAAAACAAATACTTGGCACAACTCTAAAAAAATTGCACACAGAGAAAATTACATTTTTAGAAAAAAAGGATAGCTGATTTTAAGGGAAGAGAATAAACAATCAAGCAAGTTTCTGGTCAGGCAAGTCTAAATGAATATGGCATGCAGCCACTCACCATTCATACAGCATGAATGGCTAATATGTGCCAAAAACCAATACAAGCTCAAAGGCTAATAGCCTGTAAACAAAAGTTACTAAGTTTCCAGGGAAAGCCTAAGTCATCGTTCAAACAATATTTGAGGTCCAGGTATGTGCTAGGAAACATTATAGACACAGAGACTAACACCTGTCAGTGAAGACAGACTACTCCCCAATTACCAGAGAAGATATTAAGTAAAAATATTAGGCAAGTTTAAAAGGAGTACTAAAAACAGATTAGATTTTAGCATCTTGACATCATAAAAAACATAAAGCATATCAACATAACAGTAAGACCATTCAAATCAATGGGCAGAAACTAAGCCATGGCCATCAGTCTTAAGAACTGAATGTTAACTTCCTAACCCATGATTCCTAAACATCAGTGAGACAAATGGAAGGTATGTATTAGCTACACACATATTCATATCAAGAAATACACAAAATGGGAGGTGGCTGTACCTGATTTGTCCTGCAGTTCATCTAGTCTCTCTCCTCTTTCAATTACCTTTGTAATATTTTCTTGCATTACATCAATAACTTCATCCACCTGATTCTGAACACTAGTTTGAAAAGAGATAAGATTTATTCTTTTTTTAGGAATATCCACACTTTTAGAACTTTTACTAGATAACAAATTCTCAGAGAACTGTGGTTTGCCATTCAACTATAAAATTAAGCAGTGTTTTTCCGTTTGTTGGCCTGAGTACTTGGATACTTAAGGATACAGGCTATACATTACAGTAATATTTAACTGAAAGTGTATTTTTAGTCTTGATTCTATCTTGAATGTATCTCATAAGCAAATCAAGCACTGACAGAATGCTCAGTAATCAACTTCAGCTATTCAGTGAAAACTGAAACAAACTTAAGAATTAGCCTCAACTACCTACTTTCCCTTAGGAGTTACTTCCAAAGTTAAAAAAACAGAAATGCTTAATTGAGTGTCTAGTATTCCTGGGACACTCTAACCACAGATAAGAACCTATCTTAAATTACTTTATATATAAGCCTTGACAATGAAATATCTGACTATATGATCTCTGTGTCACAACTACTCAACATTGCTATTTTGCTCAAAAACAGCTACAGATAATATGAATATAGAGCATGTAGTCTAAGAAAAAATAAAAACCAAACAAGTTTGTTTATAAAAAACAACAGCCAGATCTGGTTCGCAGGCTATAGTCTGATAGCCCTGATCCACAGAGAACTATGATAATCATTTAAATGAGTGAGTATCTAGGAACTTACTGCTTAATTTTATCATTTCTAGGCCCAAATCTTGGTCCAGATGGTCCCCGTCTGAAAATAAAATACCCAGTATATGTCAGCAGTGACAATATCAGACAAATATCAAAACAAGAAACACATCTCTCTGTGCTATCAAGCTGAATTCTAAATATGGATCATCATTAATCATATGGAGCTGCATTTTTTAGGAGCTGACAGAAATGGATGCTACACAATCATGTATCTACTTCATAGTATGTACTGTTGGCCATAATCTAATTCTTCCAAGTGGTACAACTTCCTGAGAAAGTAGAGTACATAATTCTAACCTTTAGTGGTACTATCCCTCCTACACATTAAACTCTGAAATGTCATATCAACTCAACTGTCACTATGAATACCTTTGTGGTCAATTCTAGAACTAAAAACACAACTTACTTTGAATTTACTCAAAACATTAAAAATTTGAAGTATATTTTAAAATACCTTTCTTTTTTTAAGATTTTATTTATTTATTATATATATACAACATTCTGCTTCCATGTATATCTGCACACCAGAAGAGGGCACCAGGCCTCATAAGGGATGGTTGTGAGCCACCATGTGGTTGCTGGGAATTGAACTCAGGACCTCTGGAAGAGCAGTCAGTGCTCTTAACCTCTGAGCCATCTCTCCAGCCCCTTAAGATACCTTTCTTACAGATACCCACACAACAAGAGGAAAATATAAGAGCACAAGGAAGTATGTAACAGTCTCAAGCTGTTACTGTCATCTCTTGTTACAGTCAGGTGTGTAACACCTTGATACATCCACGTCAATGCTCTTGGAATGGCAACTTCAGGATATTTTGATAAAAATTTTTCTGAAGATAAAGAAGGTTTAAACCACAAAACTCAAAAAACAAATCCTAGCTCTTAATTTTTAGACATGGAACTTTCTAAATGAAGGGGAAATGCACTTATAAGAAAACACATTTAGAGAAAAAAATTAAAGCATTCATTAAAATAATATCATTTATAAATGTGACAATATCAGACTGCCTTAGCTTCTGTAAGCTTTACCCTCTCAGTCTTCAGAGTTCCAACTAAGTACTGCAGTTCTGGGCCAGTGTTTATCCCAAATGACAAGTCAAAGTATGATGTTTCATATTGTGGACCAGATAACTATGAATAAGTCCAGAGACAAGCATGAAAAAGCAGTGATTAAATAAGGACGCCACAGATGAAATAGTTACCTAAAAATCATTAGGATAAAACATTCCAAAAGCTGACTGTTGTGGCTTATGCCTTTAATACCAGCACTCAGAGGCAGAGGCAGGTGGATCTATGTGAGTTCGAGGTCAGCCTGGTCTACAGAGTGAGACAGCCAGGGCTACACAGAGAAAACAAAAACAAACAAACAAACAAAAACCCTCAAAAACAACAATAACAAAAAACCCAAACCAACCAACCAAAAAAAAAAAAGACAACATATAATCTACTATCGTGACATTATTTCTTCAGAATAGTATTTATGACATAAGAAATATGGGGTAAAATGAAGAAGAGGGAGAAGGAAAGGTAGGGAAAGAGTGAGAATGTGACAGACAGATGAACAGATACATGGTGGCACACATCTCTAATCCCAGCACTTGGGAAACAAAGGACAGGTGATGGCTGAGCTTGAGGCTATCCTGGGAAACAGAGTGAAATCCTGTTGGCAGGATGGGGCCTAAGGAAGATATGTAAAAACTTGATTTCAGTTCAACAAAAGCTTTAAGGGTGGTATGGCCACTTGAGAAGACAGACGCCAGTGTGTACCAGCCTTCATGCCTAGGGATTACCCAAGAGAAATGAAGGCATGTGTCCTCACAAACACCTGCACAGAAACATTCACAACAGCTCTGTTTCAGAAAAAAAAACGAAAACCACTAAATATCCACACAGACGTGAATGGATAAATGGATTGCAGTGTGTTTACACAATGGAAAACCACTCAGAAAAACAAACAACCTGTTGATCCACAGATGAATTTCAAAATAAGCAGGTTAAGCAAATGAAGTCAGTATAAAAATTTAAAAAGGTGGGGGGCATGCCATACGGCTTTGCTTATATAAAACTCTAGGAAATAGAAACCACAGTGACAGAAAGCAGGTCTGTGGAAACCTACAGCCATGGAGAGCAATATCTTACAAATAAGTTCAAAGAAAGTTCTAAGGCCAGAGTTGTGTTCCTTCTTTATTTGGATGATATTATAGAGATTTACTTTAGTATATGTCAAAACCCACAATGAACACTTTAACCATGTGTACTTTCTTGTATGCTAATTACAATGGAAAAACATATTAACTTACAGAAAAAAGTCCTCTTCTTCATCTGAATCATCTTCCAAAAGATTTCTCTGTCAAAAAAAAAAAAAAAAGAAAGAAAGAAAGAAAAAAGACTTGAGTATGTCAGAGAAGAGAAAAGAAACAAGTTCTAAGCAGCTGACATTTTGTTTTGTTTTGTTTTGTTTTTCCGAGACAGGGTTTGTCTGTGGCTTTGGAGGTTGTTCTGGAACTAGCTCTTGTAGACCAGGCTGACCTCCAACTCACAGAGATCCTCCTGCTTCTGCCTCCTGAGTGCTGAGATTAAAGGTGTGCGCCACCAACACCCGGGCAGCTGCTGACATTTTTAAACAAGCTTCCAGAGCAGGGAAGAGTGAATTACAGGTGTCTCCTGGGCAGTTAGAAGATCAGGGACAAGGTTTGCTGACCTTCCAGAGAAAATGCATTCATTTCCTGAGTCCTGTCACTGGTATGGCAGTCATTCCCTTCCCTCTATGCTCTCTACTGGCAGCCCTGAACTCGGAGTTCAGTGGCTACCCCAGAAGGAGTGTGGGGGGGTGACATTAGAGCTGAGACAAAGGCTCTTCTAGACACCTAATCCAGAAATAGCCCACTACATATGCTGATTTCCATCAAATGTAACTCTATAGTTTCACATTTCCAAACACAAAGTCTTCCTTGAAATGAAGATGGTGCCACATTCTTCCTAAAAGGAGAACATGAGGTCCTAAAAGATTAAAGTCACGTAAAATCCAGACCTTTAGACACAAATAATATATAATATTTTGTAGGCAGAGTATGTGCAGGTGTCCCAAAGATGTCCATGTCCTGGTAACCAAACCTGTACTCTGCCAACTTCCGAGGTGAAAGAGACTTGGTTGGCAATGTCAGTAAGGAGTATGAAGGTCCTTACTGATTATTCATTTGAGTCCCAACTAAGGACATGGTTTTTCAAAAGAAAAGAGGGAGGTAAAAAGAGAGACACTAAGAAACTGAGATTGAAGGTGGAGGAAGGGTATGAACCAAGAAAGGCAGGTAGCTTCTAGTAGCTTGGAAGAGCAAAAAGCAATTTCTCCCTAAGAAAATATAAAATAGCAGAGTTGCAGTGCTTTAATGTTGCGGTAATTCACTTCTACAGAAAGGGGAAACGGATCACCGTGCATCTTTTCTGAGGACATTGATTGAGGAATTTGACCAGCCAAAAAGAAAATCAAATTAGAACAAAGTCTTAGGATACAGATAGATATGATCAAAGAATCTAAATAAATGTACAGCTGAATTTGAATGTGATGAGGGCTTGGGAGTTGGCTCGGTAGGTGAAGGAGTTGCTTCACAAGCACAGGACCTGAGCTGGGTTCCCAGCATCCATGTAACATTATGTACTGGACCCAATACTGGGGTATGGAAACAGGAGAATACTCCATGCTCTCGGGCCAGCAAGCCTACCCAGTCAGCAAGTACTAGGGTCAGTGATAGACCATGTCTCAAAAACCAGGTGTAGAGTAACTGAGAGAAAGACCCCACACACACAGACACACAGACACACGAAGATAATATCATGTGAACAGTAAGTTATTAAGAAGCAAAACTTTCCCATTAAAGCTCAGAGGCTGAGCATGGCAGTGTGAAGTGAGGAAGTAAAAGTATATTAACGTGCTCATCTTGGTGAGGAGTAAAAGCAGGAAGGGGAAGAAAAAAGAAAACTAACGAAGGTGAATAATTTTTGGTGTGTTGACAAATGAGATTTAAATATCACTGCCAAAATATTTAGTTAATATTTAAAAACAGGGAAGAAGAATAAAGAGAATAAATTCATCACAGTGCCTCAGAGTCCCAGGGCAAGGTAAGAGATGAGGAAATGATCAATCTGGCAAAGGTGTGAGGGGAAATAAAAAGAAAGGCATGTATGTATGACAGTCATTTATCCATGTAAAATAATTAATATATAACATATACTAAGGAGTAAAAAAGAAATACTGTTCATTAACAAATACTTGTTAATCCTGAGTATTTCATATGTGCTAGGTATTGGGGTAAATACCAAACATGAGCTGTGACATGGTCTCAGCTCCCAAAGAAAAAGGTGATCCTAAGAAAAATGCCATGCAGAGAATTCAAACAGTGATGGGGCAGAAAGTGACAGGGTGATCTCATGAGACTTAGGCTGCCATAGACAATCATTCTGAAGAGATGAAATTTAAGCTTAAGTTCAAATGATAACAAAGACCCAGACAAATATTAGAGACAGGACACTTACTGCCCATAGGAAAATGGCTGGCACAGAAAAATTCCAGCAGCATTATTTATAATAGCAAGTGAGTGACCCTACTAAAAACAAATCATGTATGACTGGAGATCCACAGATCAGTCAGTATTTGTGTTCAAGAGATTCACTTAAAAGAAATGCCAAATAAAGAATAAGGTGGGGTGTGGAGAAAATACATATTTAAAACATAAAGAATATTAGTAATCTAAAGACAAACCTTAAAGCACCACAATAAATAACCAAATAAGACTTTTTGTGCAACAATTATAAAAAGCACCATCTACAAAGAAGACTTAACAACAAGAAATATTTAACAATGCTCAATGTTCATCTATTGACAGCATAGTTTGAAATATATAAAATAAAGGTCATATCAAATTACAAGCCCAGTGAGTTACACCCTGCTTTGAAGATAACTAGATAGAGAGAGTTTATCTCAGTTGTCCACTAAGAAACACAGAGTGATATTCACTGACTAGATATATGTGTTAGGGATACAATATAAAGAACTTATAACAGGATACAGTAAGTTACCATGCTCACCCAGCAGGCAGTGCAAGTGTGATAAGGGTGTGCTTATAAACCACTGCTAGAAATTTAAAGCTGTACACCCTCTTTGGAAAACAGTCTGAGATCACCCCAAAGGCTAGATACAGTTACTATAAAACATAGTAATTCTGCTGCTAGATAATACCCTCCAAAATGAAAACTGGTCTCAGCCATTACAAAGGTAGGTTCACAACCAAAAATATAAGAATGAAATGTATGTTCAAACAAAATGTATATGTTAGTATTCATTCAGCAGTATTCAGAATAGCTGAACTAAGGGGTGTGGTAGAGCAGGCATCCCAAACTGTCCATCAGCTAATGGATAGATAACTAAAAATGGTACATCCACATGGCAGAATATTACTCAGCAATAAAAAGGAACATAAAGGGGCTGGTCAGATGGTGAAGGGGTTAAGAACACTTTTTGATCTTCCAAAAGAGCCAGGTTTGATTCCCAGTACCCACATTATTTAGGGGGTCTAAAGCTCTTTTGGCCTTCTCAGGCACTGCTCACATGGTGCAAAGACATACATGTAAGCAAAACACCCACATACATAAAATAAAAAATGGAAAAAAAATTTTAAAAAGGAATATCAAGTACTAATACTACAATATTGATAATTTTGAAAACATTATGAGTCAAAGAAGCCAATCACAAGATATATATCATATGACTTCATTTGCATAAAATGTTCAGAACAAGTCAAACTATAGAGATTTAGTTGTCTGTGACTGAAGAAATGAAGGGAATGTGGATGACTGGTAAAGAAAACAGGGCTTCCCTAACAATCTAAGCAACAGAGGAGAAGCTACCCAAAATGCCCTCCCCTGATAATGAGATTGATGACTGACTTATATGCCACCCGATAGCCCTCATCCAGCAGCTGGTGGAAGTAGAAGCAGACACCCACAACTAATCACTGAACTCAACTGGAATGCAGATGCAGAGAAGGATGAGTGAAGAGCAAAGGGGTCCAGACCAGGCTGGTGAAACCCACAGAAACAGATGACCGGGGAACTCTTGCTCCCCAGACTGATAGCTGGGATACCAGCATGGGACTGATCCAGACCCCAGGAACATGGGTTTCAGTGAGGAAATCTCTGAAATCTACCAGACCTCCTGGAGTAGTTCAGTACTTATCCCTAGCATAGGTGTGGACTTTGGGAGCCCATTCCACATAGAGGAATACTCCCTGAGCCAAGACACACAGGGGTGGGCCTAGGCCCTATCCCAAAGGATATGATAGACTCTGATGACACCCTATGCAAGGCCTCACCATCCAGGGGGAACAGAAAAGATATGTGAGAGGGAGAGGGAGAGGGAGAGGGGGAGGGAGAGGGAGAGAGGGAGAGAGGGAGGAGAGGGGGAGAGGGGGAGAGGGAGAGAGGGAGAGGGAGAGGGGAGAGGGGGAGAGGGAGAGAGGGAGAGAGGGAGAGGGAGAGGGAGAGGGAGAGGGAGAGGGAGAGGGAGAGGGAGAGAGAACTGGGATTGTCATGTAAAACAATCTTGTTTCTAATTCAAATAAAAAAAATCTGCAAAAAAAAAAGAAAAGAAAGAAAGAAAACAGGGCTTCCTTCAAGAATATAGATATACCCAAAAACTGACTATGATAGTAGCTGCCAAAATCCACTCAACTATATACATCTAATTTACATGTTTAAATGGCCATAAACCTGAAAATATTACACTGATCTTCTCCTGTCTTTTTATCTAGGAATTGATCCTAAAAACATTCTCTGACCTACTCTGTTTGATGATAGGTCTTAAGACCCCCATCCAAAAGGTTTCTGTCCCATATCCAGCAGAAAGAACACAGAGGCCAAGAAGTAGAGAAACAGTTTCTCTTCCTCCCCTTTTTTCTTTGCTATTAGATCACACCCTTCTATCCAATCATATTTCTACAAAGTTGCCCGTGTTTCATTAAATGTCAATTTAATAAAACAAGCCAATTCACCCTCCTTTTTGGGTCTTCAATCTAAAGGCTCTAATGTCATGTAAAATAAAACCATGATCAGATAAATCTGTTCCACTTTTCCTCTGTTAAACTTTTTTTTTTTTTTATGGGGCTTCAGCCATTACCCTTTAGGGTGAACAGGAAAAGGGTCAACCCTTTTCTGTTCAATACATTCCAGATGTGCTATCATTTACAAGGAATGCAACTTACATCTAAACTTACCCTTTCACTTTTCACAGACCCAGTGACATCATCATCATTTAGGTGTCGCTTGAACTTGGGAGGCATACTTTCTGCTCACAAACACTTTTCTATTTCCCACAGAGTAAGAATTTGCCACCTGAAGAAGAAAACAAATTTCATTATATGAGAAACTTTGAGGTAGAAGCAAAAGTGCCTAAAACTGTACAAGGCCCTGTATATCAGGGTCTCTTCACTTGCAACTACCTACCCTGACTTGCTCCATTCCGCTGACTACAGTCTCTATGCTAAGTCTTAGCTTGCAAGAAATAGTTAAAACCATAAGAAAAACGAATGTTATTCTCCTAAGGAAACATGTAGTAAAAATGGGTAAATTTAGGCTTTTATAAAATGAAAGAGCAGATGCTGTCCAAAAGATGGGAATAGTCCCTAACTACTGAACAAGCTCTGACTTTAACTTGGAGTCAGAAAACAGTGGCAAGCTTCTAGTCACTGCACTTTTACCAGTTGCTTAAGCATTGATTTGGTTCCTCATCTGCACAGAAGTGATTTCCAGGATTCTGCATGAAGTGAGTTGGTCACATGACATAGATAACCCATGCATAAGTATTCGTAAACGATGGTCCACTGTTGCTCCATGAGAGTGGCTAATCTGTAAGTATCAGTGTGACATTGAGGTAATAGCAATTCTATATTTATATACACGTGCAGATTTATTAACTCACAAAGTACATATATGCATACATATATTCACATAAACATATTTACATGCGTGTATATGTACATATTCTCTCTAGTCTTCGTTTCCTGACATATAGATCCTAAAAGCCCCACACACAGGAGTGATAAATGTGAGTTTTTATGCTAATGAGTTTGACAGATGTCTGGCAGTCTATAAACAGCGCCAGAAAGGAGGCTGTTCACTGAGGAAACCAAGTCAGGATTAAAAGGTTGGGCTATTTCAGTCCACATCACCCCAACCGGAGAAGGTAGAAGTAATCTCCAACAGCTGTGGTTGTAATTTAGTATTTCCACAAATGAAGCTTCCATAAAAACCCAAGAGGTCAGGACCCCAGAGAGCTGTTAGGTATAAACACATGGACTTTTCTAGAGGGTAGACACCTAGAGGGGCCAGGAAAGTTCTGGGCTCCTTCTCCTATACCTTTCCATCTACACCATCTGATAATTTATCTGCACATTTCATAATAGCCTTTATAGTAAGTTGACAATAAGTGTTTCCCTGAATTCTGTGTGCCACTCTAGCAAATTAAATGAGACCAACATAGAGACTGCGACCATCTCAATTTACAGCCAATTAGAAGCACAGGTATAACAACTTGGGGCTCGGACCTGAAGTGGGGGACACTTGTGGCTATTTCCTTGTAGACAGTGGTAGAAACAAACTTAGAGGCCTTTCAGCTGGCCTCTGCTGGAGAATGTCCTGAAAATTGGTTTGTTTCTGAGTGAAAACTCCCTCCTCACATCCAGGGTTCACAGACATTTTCTGAGAAAATGAAATTTTTCATACATAAAAACAAGGGAGTTAAACAAAGCTGGTTTTCTTTGCAGCAGAATGTGTGCGGTGATTTTTCCAGGAAATACTTGAGTATGCAACATAACCAAAATTTTCTAGAGAACTAGTTAGGCAAATATAAATTTTCAGTGTTGTGGAGCGGATGATGGCCGACTAAAAATTCCTAAGAGCCCAAGATGCTTAGTATGTGCTGAACACACACACACACACACACACACACACACACACACACACACACACGCATATTCAGTAACACGGAATCATTTTTAGCATTCAGTGTTTTACATGCATTTTCTTTTTTACTCTTGACACTTCTTTCAAGCATAAGAAAAGGTAGTAGGACAAATAACAGTGTTATATCGCTCCACTCATACTAATTGATAAGTGACTATGCATTATCAGTTTAACATTTACTCACTTAGCTGTCATCATGTTACACAACTCTGTTCTAAAAAGATATACTTTCTTATAACAACCTACCATCTTCTACAAAAAATATCCCTGAAGATCTTTAAATTATTTAAATATTAGTTTATTGACTAATAGTAGGCACTAAAAGAAACTCAAATCAAAGTACTATCAGTAAAATCAGCTTCCTGCCATTTGTTTTCAAACCACTTGTAACATTAAATTACTACCCTTGCCTGAGTGACAACTCCAGGGTTCTTTACTCCGTGTTATTTCTGTTAGATATATCTGACCCATTTTATTCCTTAATTTCGAAACAAATTTCATGCAGGAATACTAGAGTGGACTGAAAAAAATTGACAAAGCAAGAATTGAAGAAAATGAGCTTTTAAATATATCTGGACTTTCTATTGTAAACTTTGACAGCACAAAGAAACAGCTCACTGATAACAGATAAATCCTGATCTTAGCCAACAGGGAAAGAAGTGATCAAACGAACTTACATAACCTTTCTACAAGATATACCACTAAGCCTTAATGAAGAGTAAACCAAGTTCTTAAATCCAAGCTATCAATTTGAAGAAGGAAGCAAACTCAGGTCACTAGCAAAACAGCAGACAGATAAATGAGTGGTTCACAAACTATCAGCAACTAATATTTGTAGGGGAGGGGGGAAGTAGCAGAAATAAACTGTGCTCAGAAATTAGAGTTGACTATATTATGCCTACAGTTCCTCTACCAAAAATATTCTTGTCAGTTACAGCGTCTACGTAGTAAGAGCCATCCCTGATGTCTTTCCACGTCAGGGTTCACTGAAGTGTCAACAACGCAGGACTCTGACGTGTACTTACTTCATCACTGGCTTAAATCTCACATTGTAGTACGTTCTCTCGTCAGTGGTTTTACACGTAGCAAACTTCTAACCTGTTGTTTATTCTATGTTGGCTTTTTTTTTTTTTTAACTTTACAAAACACGCCCTGTGTGTTTCATTTCACAAAATGCTCAAACTTGGCTTCCCTTTTCTCAGCCTCCACTCCCTTTCTGGTTCTTCCCCATTTCTCATCTCATCTGCAGTCTTTGGTTGGTGGCCGTTCAACGCAAATCGTGATTTGAATGGACTCAAGACTGGAAATGTTACTCGCAAAACCTGTTACGTGTAAGGGTTCACCTCCACCCTCGGCTCATTCTGAACACAGCGGGGTTGCGCGTTTGGTCCAGAACCCCTGAGGAAGGAGCCCGGGGCAGCCTCCCCGCTGGTTCCAGGATTCTCTTTCCCGCCTCCGTACCAGGCCCAGCACCCCGACATCTGCTAGGAACTCCGGCCCCCGACTCCCGGTGCAGGCGCCCCCTCGAAACAGCTCTTTCCGGGGAGGGTCACTCGCTCCTAAAGCTCCTGGGCCGCCCCAGCCGCACCCCCGTCCTCGCGCCCCTTCCTCACGGCACCCCGGGCCCCAGGCTTCCCCACTCGCGACCGGGTCCTCGCGCAGGCCAGCTCCCAGCCCCGGCGGACGTTGGGGGCGGCGGGCAGGGGCGTCGCCTGGTTTCCTTCCTCCCTAGGCGCGCCGGGGCGGGATACCTGAGGCTCCGGAGGAGCTCCGGGCAGCAATCCCTGCTGGCTGCGCAGGGCGGGCGGGGGAGGGAGCGGGAAGCTGAGGAAGGAGGGTGGGAGGGGGAAGACCGAGGGCGCAGACCCGGCCCCGCTCCGTGATGCTGCAGCGCCCCCGCGCATCGAGCGACTCGGCGCTCAGCAGCCTGGCGCTGGGCGGAGGGGGCGGGCTCAGACCTCGGGGATCGAGCCGCTCGGCACTCCGAGGCCTGGAGAGGGTTCATGGGGGCGGGTCCAGGCATCGGAGATCGAGCCTCTCGGCGCTCCGTTTCTTGTTGCCGGGCGGACGGGACGAGCTCAAGCAGCGGAGACACCGAGCTGGTCGATCACTCCGGCCCTTGTTTAACCTGGGAGAAACCCAGTGGAGGTGACGTTCAGATCCAATGGAGGAGCACGTGGATCGTGCGTGGGATGAGTAGGGAACGTTGAGGAGAGGTCGCTCAGAGCGGGACGCTGAAGGGATGACTGAGATGTTGGTCGGTTAGAAGTTGCTGCTTTGCCTGCCTTCTGGAAATGCCTAAGGCGTTTTCTGATGGAAGAGCTGTTTGATGCCGTTTACAAAACTAGTCAGGCTTGAGGATCGTTGCTAAGGGTTAGTCAGTTTCATTTCCTTTAGTTGTAGCCTAAAATAGCAGGATCCAGACACCGGATTTAGTGGGAAATAACCCTCGCACTGCCATCCTACCAACTCCTTTCCTTCCTCTGCTTGGCATATATATTTAACCTTGCAAATCTGATGTCGCTAGACTTAGTCCAAAAACGTTTGTATTTTGGATTTTGTATTTCATTCCCCCCCCACACACACATGTCTTTTAAACTTAATAGCAATGAGTCGTTCGTTGCTACTGTCTTAACTGTGGGGAAACATGTTGTCAGGTATTTCATAAAGACAAAAATAAGAAAGCGTGTTCAGGAGCAAGAGAACAAACAGGAGGAGGAAAATTCCCGGAGAGACACCACTACTTGTGAGTCCAGTCCTACACAGCTTGGTTGGCTTGGACTGAAATGTCCTACCCAGAATGGAGTAGCTTAGTCCGAGTATCTGTCAGGGCATGATGGTGAGACTATCACAGAGTCCGTAGATGGCCCAGAAGCTTTTTCTCTTCATTTGATGCTTTTTAAAGATTTATTAGTGTTTTGTCTACAAGCATATATGGACTTCTGTGCCCGGTGCTCTTGAAGGTCAGATGAGGACTTTGGATGGGATTTACAGACTGTTGCAAACTGCCGTGTGGATGCTGGGGATTGAACCTAGCTTCTCTGCAAGAACAATGAGTACTTTACCCACTGAGCCATCTCCCGCCTCTTTAGTTGATCTTTTACCTGTATATTTGCTATGTGGGACTTCCTTTTTATTTCTTGAGCCAGTTACAGCCCTTGTCTGTTGACAGTGTAAGAAAATATGATCATAAAACTGCAATAGACATGTCACTTTTTAGCTTTAGTAGATCATCTATTATTTTTCTTCATTTTTAGTCATAATGCTTTAATTTTGCTAATTATTTTGATGGCTTTTGGACCAGGAATTACATGCTTTCACTTTTTAATAATGTGAAAAAGTACCTTGGACTATCACATTTGTGAATACTTAAAAAATGTGATTTTTATGGTCACTGTGAGTCATGTCTTAGTTCTGTTGCTGTGAAGAGACACCATGACCACAGCAACTTTTATAAAGGAAATTACTTAATTGGGGCTGGCTTACAGTTTCAGAGGTTTGGTCCATTATCAGCATGGTGGCATGCAGGCAGACATGGTGCTGGAGAGGAGCTGAGAGTTATCTGCAGGCAGCAGACAGAGAGAAAGACTGGGCCTAGCTTGAGTATTTGAAACTCCAAAACCCACCCCCAGTGACACATTTCCTCCAACATGGCCATACTTAATCCCTGTGGAGTAGTGCAGCTACCTAATGACCAAGCATTCAAATCTGTGAGCCTATGGGGGCCATTCTTACTCAAACCACCTCAGTCACATATACCAAGGAGTAAGCAAGGACCATTTTAAATAGTTCTGTAATAAGAACTTAGAAACTGCTTTCATTAAAAGTCACTGGTCACTAATTCCTTGCTTGGGCCCACAGATGTGAAAACCTGGCATTGCTGCCTTCATTTTGTGTCTGTTTACTTTGGCTTAGAATCCTGCTTGACTGTGCATACACATGTTAATCACTCAAGTAGTGTCTTTCACCTAGACCACCAGTTCTCAACCTGTGGGTCACATCCCTTTCGGGAGTCAAACAGTCCTTTCAGAGGGGTCACCTAAGACCATCAGAAAACAGATATTTACATTATGATTCATAACAGAACCAAAATTGCAGTTATGAAGCAGCAATGAAATAATTGGTTGGGGGGTCACCACAACGTGAGGAACTGCATTAAAGAGTTGCAACACTAGGAAGGTTGAGAACCACTGCCCTAGACTCTCTCATCCTGTTTCAAGTTTAGACACACAAGGTCAAGTCGTTGTCCTGAACCTTGTCACCTTGCATTCCTAGTGCAGTGTAAGCTTTCAGGACAGACTACTCCAATATGATAATTAACCCATGGAAGTAAAGTTGTGTCTGGGTTAGAAGTAATCTGAAAATCAATTTGTCCCTTCCAGCAGTAACTTCTTTAGACCACCATCCACACTTCAGAATTAGAACAGAAAAGTACCAACTGAACCACCCTTTGACCAGGTGTCTTAGGGTGTCTGTTGCTGTGACAGAACAACATGACCAAAGCAACTTGAGGGAAGAAAGGGTTTATTCGGCTCACACTTCCACAGCACTGTTCATCACTGAAGAAAGTCAGGACAGGAACTCAAACAGGCCAGAAGCCTGGAGTCAGGAGCTGATGGAGACTGCTTATTGACTTGCTTCTCATAGTTCTCTCAGCCTGCTTTCTTATAGAACCCAAGACCACCAGCCCAAGGATGGCACCACCCACAATAGGCTGGGCCCTTCCTGATCAATCACTAATTAAGAAAATGCCTTATGGTTGGTTCTTATGGAGGCATTTTATCAATTGAGGTTCTGGAACTTCCTTTCAGGTAACTCCAGCTAGTGTCAAGTTGTCATAAGACTAGTCATTGCACTAGAGTAAGAAATCAAGTGAATGGTTTTAATTGTGCATCTCACTTCCAATTCATCCTCTGTTTAAGCTTAAAGTTCGGACAGTACTCTGAAGACAAACTTGGAGTCACTGAAGCACATTGCTTTTTTTTTATCAAAACATTGATTAAATGTCCTCTCTGCTTTTTACCTGTCTATCATATTGGGATAGGCAGCCAAGACTGCCTTATAAGGGACTATTAGATCTGTGGCTTTTGTACTTAATCTCCAGTTAAAGCATTGATCTAGGAGACAGATCAGGTTGTTTCATGGCCTGCTTAGGGTTTCTGTCTCTCACATCTGCTAAGCTAACTGCTATTTGATTTATTTTTCAGCTTTCAATTTTTTTTTGCTATTGTTTCCTATGATGTAAAAAATGGAATGAAAATCAATTGTAAAAATGTGAATAAATGTACAACGCTCAAAATATAAATGAAAAGAAATAAAATATTGTTTTTCATCTGTCAGTGAATGACAGTAAGAGATATGTTCAGCAGAAAATATGTTGTCCACTTTTCCTTCATAAGGGAATACTCATAAGACAGCAAACCAGAATGGGATTTTATAAATAAATATAATAATACAGACTCACTGGCAAATAAACTAATAGTATCTGCTGGCAGAATAGTCCATATCTACCGAATTCCTTTAGCTACATGTCCCTGGGCTATTATTTATGATAAGTGCATTAGGAATCTATAGAGTTTATAGAGATATAAATCAGTCTATTGAAGCAATGAATAGATCGGTATACATGCCATTAGCAAATTAAGAATTTTCCAGATATTCCACTACTAAGTCCTTGAAAATAGTATAGAATTAACACGCTAAAATGCCACTATCACACGAAGGTAGAATAGGAGACAGTGTGGTTATCACATATTTGTAGTTAGAAGGCTTTTTTTTAAAAAAAAAAAAAAAAGGTAGGAATGGTGACAGACACTTAATCCCTGCATTCATGAAGAGAGGCAGATGGATCTTTGTGCATTCCAGGTCAGCTTGTTCTACATACATAAAAAAGAAAATACAACAGAATCAACAGAAATTTAACTATTTTTAAATATTGCATTGTGATACATTGTTCCTAATAAAGGAAAATTTCTGACACTTAAAATGACATTTGTAAGCCAAATAATAAGAGAAAGGGACAATAAAAATCTATTTGTCAACTTTATAGCTAAAAATTAGTGCAAAGTGGAAGTAGTAAAAGATATTTTATCTCAGTATGTAAATAAAACAATATTTTATAAAAGCTATCAAAAGTGTTTTGATTAAAAAATGATTTCTATGAGCTGTGTTGAGTGGCCATGGTGAACAATGCTATATGACCTAACAGCTGGCCAGACAACAGCTACTGCAACTTGGGGACTGTAGAAAGTTTCACAAATAAACACATCATCTAACTAGTTTTCTTCTATGGTGTGTGACTTCCTAGAGGGGTTTGAACAAATGTCTATTTACCCCAGATAGGGAACCAGCAACCTACAAAAGAATAATTCCACCCAAGTCTACTTTGGTGAACCAAAGAGTTTATTGGGGTTACTTACAGGAGCCTGAGTGACTCAAAGGCAGAGTGCATCACCAAAAAGCCAACCATGACATGGGTGATGACTCTTGAAAGTTGCATCCCTGAAGCTCCTTGCCCAACTTACCGATGACACCACCAGAGAGCCTCCTCCCAACAGCCATTTACTACTTTTATAACCTTGGGGCCTTGTGAATCCTGTAACTTATTAAGTTTTGTTTTTATAGCCTCTTAAATCTTGTAAGCCTCATCCTTCAGAGAGGAATGCTCCAATTCAGAGGAGGTAACTACCCAACATTGTATACTCCAGCATTCATCCTGTACCCATGGCTTTACTTTTAGTAAGATGGGGAGAGGGAACAGCAGGGTGCAAGTGTTTAGAATTTCTTTGGCTATGTCCACTGTGCCAGATTTTTTCCAAACTGATGAGCAAACTCATGGTGTTATTTTCACCCAACTTTTTGTAGTCTTTCTTTGACTTGCCACCATATCGACAACTTCAGATGGCAGGCCAATGTAGAATCTTCTTAGCTTCTCCTCTTCTTCTGTTTTATCTTTAGCTGCTCCAGAAGAACCTCAGCCTGATCCTGCAATGGTGGCTGAGGACTTTCTGTGGCCCATCCACTGTTGGTAGGGAAGCCACACACCCCAGTTTATTCTTGAAGCACATGGAAGCAGTCTTTCAATCTTAGTGGTGATCCCACTTGATCTCTGAGTATGCTGAAGATCAAAATTTCTTGCTGAAAGTGGTAATGCTAGTTTTGTGTGCACTATCGAAGTGAATTGGTTAATCTTTCAGATCTATGTGGTATGCATTCTTTTAAAGTTTAAGGATATAAAAATGGTGAAATGTATACTCTTCCAGAAATTCAGTTTTATACACAACACAAAACTGAGGGTGTTAGCTTTTCATTACTGTGATAAAATGCTTGTGTATGGTAGTTTGAATGAGAATTTTCCCTGTAGACTCAGTTGTTTGAGTTGGTGCTGCTGTTGGGGGTAAGTTTAAGAGGTTTGGCCCTGTTGGAGGAAGTATGTTACTAGGAATGAGAGTTTGAGGTTTCAAAAGTCGCATATCATTTCCAGTTTGCTCTCTCTATTTAGTGTTTGTGATTCAGGATTTCTGCTTCTGCTGGCATGCCTTTGCTCCACCATGATGGATTCTAACTCTCTGGAACCATAAGCCCAAATAAATTTCTTTTTTCTATGTGTTCTATAGTTGTTTGTGGTGTTTTAAAAGTAGCAAACACAGTATGAGATAGCATAAAAAGAAGAAAGGTCAGTTGGATTAATGAGTTTCAGAGGTTTTAGTCCATAGTAACTTGGGCTCATTACTTTTGGGACTGTAGTGAGATAGATTATCATGACAAGGGTCACTTTGAGGAGCAGGTTTATCACTTCATGGTGGCCAAAAGAAAAAGTCAAAGAGACTTAGGTCCCACAGTTCCTTTGGAGGCAATGTCTCCAATGAGCAAGGGCCTTGCACTAAGTCTACTTCCTAAAGTCTCCACTATCTCCAAATAGCACTGCAGGCTAAAGACCACCAAAACCTCCTCCATGTCTTTGGGGGACATTTAAGATCCAAACTAATACTAAGCAACAATTGAAAAGGAATATGGTCAGGTTTAGAGTCAAGTGGACAATGGCATCAACACATTTGTTGAAGCTTAGTAGTAAACTAAAACTACAATGAAATCAAGTGGGAGTGCTTCCATACCTTGGGGGTAGTAATAAGAGGAAGCCATTACTATGCTTTGGCATGAATCAACTCCTGCAAGAGTAGGCTCAGTAGAAAAATTACAAAGTCATGGTTGTAGGACAAAGGATATCTGGTCGTGGAGTACCCATTGCTAACCCTGTCTTGGTCTAGTTCTTTTCCTAGTTCTCTTGTCAACTAAGTGAATAGTAGCGGAAGAAAAGTCAGATCATGAAGTCTCTCTTTTCTTCCTTATGCCGTTTTTTCTTAAGGGTAGAAAGCCATTTAACATAGGGAGCCTCCTAACTGCCATCTCTAGGAAGAAGAGTCCAAGGCAGAGTATTTACAAGAATATCAATTTTCTATTGGAGCACCGAGATATCAGAATTGGGTATTTTATAAGAGGTTCATTTAACTTCATTTGGGGGGGTTGAAAATCCAAGATCAAATAGCTCCATCATTTTGGCCTCTAGTCAGTGTCCTCCTTTCTACATCACATGGCTGATGACCTCATGGAAGGAGCGCATACAAGATGGGAGATTACATGGCAAAACAGAAAGGCACAATGGGGAGGGCCATCTTGTTCCTTATAGCACTAACAAGGGCTCCACCTCCAGGAACTTAATTTTGAGCCTGACTTGTCTCCTCCATCATCCTGATACTTCTCATGATCTAGTTACCTTATGATGAGCTCTACTTCTTAAATGTTCCATTTCCTTCCTGAGGACTAACACAGGACTCCTGGGAAGCATACCCAAGCCATATCCAAATCGTAGCAAAGGAAAGGAGCAGCAATGAAGAGAATGAGTGCCTGTTAGAATCTGGGGAGAAAAAGATGCAGAGCTGTCGATAATCAGCCTTGTGCAGAGGAGTCAAGACAGGACACTGTAAATAAGACAAATTGGACTTGGTGGTACATATCTGAAATCAATCACAACCCTTGAGAGGCTGAGGCAAAGGATGATAAAGTTAAGGACAGTCTAAGGATGCATAGCAAGGACTGACTTAGCAGTGCACACACCACACACACACACACACACACACACACACACACAGAGAGAGAGAGAGAGAGAGAGAGAGAGAGAGAGAGAGAGAGAGAGAGAGAGAGAGAGAGAAGGGAGCATGCTTACCTAACCTGCTCCAGGGTCTGGGTTCTATCCCTAGCCCTTTAGAAAAGGAAAACAAATTAGAAATAGAAGAAGAGTGTGGGAGATGGTAGAACACTTGTCTAACAGGGTTTAACCCCCATAGATATCCTCCTGCCCCCATGAAGTAGAAAGGAGACAGAGTGACTATTAGTGTCAAAACCTAAGAGGAAATGCAATACTAGAAAAGCCATTAGATTTATTGACTCCCAGGCTATTGCTGATCTTTCAGAAGTACTTTGGTTAACATGGGAGAAATAGAAGCCACATTGTCAAGTTTAAATTTTAGTGGAATTGCAGATTCCTTTTTGTGGTGGTTTGAATAAGCATGGCCCCCATAGGGTCACAGATTTGAATCCTTGGTCACCAGGGAGTGGTACTATTTGATTTTTTAAAACTTTCTTTTTATTTATTCTTTGTGTATTTCACATTGTGCATCTCAATTCCATTTATTTCCCATCACTGTGAATCTGCCCTCTCTCTTCCCTTGCAGTCCCCCCCAATAAAATTTAAGAGAAAAAGGAAAAGGATAAATGGGGGATCCATGCTCCATGGAGAGGGTAAGGCCTCCTCTAGGAAGTCTACTAAATCAAGACAGGTTTTTTTTTTTGGGGGGGGGGTTCAAGACAGGGTTTCTCTGTGTAGCTTTGGAGCCTATCCTGGCACTCGCTCTGGAGACCAGGCTGGCCTCGAACTCACAGAGATCCACCTGCCTCTGCCTCTGCCTCTCGAGTGCTGGGATTAAAGACATGCGCAACCAATGCCGGACAAGACAGTTTTTTTTTTTGTTTTTGTTTTTGTTTTGTTTTGTTTTGTTTTGTATTGCCCTGTAGACCAGGCTGTCCTTGAACTCACAAAGATCTGCTTGCCTCTGTCGTCTCCAGAGTGCTGGGATTAAAGGCGTGTTCCACCACCGCCCAGCTTCAATCAGTGATTTTTAATTGCAACTCTAAATCAAGGACTCTCTTAGACTCCTTTTACTCCTTTGTGGAATCATGCATAGATTAAGCACACAGTAAACATTCGTGGAGTTGGTTGTAATTTTTATAAAATTTAATTTAAAAAAGAAAAGAAGAAAAACCAAAAGTATAGCAAACCCAAACAAAAAGCTGGGGAAAGTGAAAGGTATTGTGTTTTCACATTCCCAGGCAGCCTGGAAGCCTGTGCATAGTGATCTTTACAAAGTCGATTTCTCAACTGTGCATAGTGATCTTTACAAAGTCGATTTCTCAACGCTGGCTTTATTTCCTAATCCCTGAAGGGGGAGGCTGGAGGGAGAGCTCTGCCTTGTCTTCTAAGAATCCCATATGTTCCTAATGCAATACTTTTGTACTCTTCTGGTGGTCTTCCATAATACAGAATTTCCCATTTTTGTAGATTTTTTTTACTCCACACTATTTTATTATAGTTATAGATTGGTTAGCAAGAGTTGGTCCATTGGCATAGGTTTTCTTTTGACATTTCAAGGATATAAAAAGGAACAAGGGACTAGTGAAGCAGCTCAGCTGGTAACGGCTATAGCAGCAAAGCCCGATGTCCTGAGTTTGATCCACAGGAGAAGGAGAAGGTAGAAGGAGAGAACGGACTCTGCTCATTTGGAATATATACATATATCTGTGTATTCGTATATATAATATCTATTATGTGTCTGCTACTAAGTCATGCACATAGTTTAAAATACATCTTGCTTTCTTTATAGATTAAATTTCAAACAAATAAATACAATAACTAATTGCCACAAATATTTAGAAAACAGTAAAAACATGGTAAGACTGGAATGGAAGTTAATATAAAAGAAAAAATATTTTCTGAGGGAGTTACCTCTAAGTAGGAAACATTTAAGCTTACTAAAATTACGAAAGGTTCCAATCATATGAAAAACAAGGGAGAGAATGTTCCAGGCAGAAAGGACAGCAAAGGCCACTCTGGTCAGGAAAGAATGTGGCACTAGAAACAATATTACTTTGAGCATTGTGCTCTAAAAAAAAAACACATTAAACTTTCCATCTTTATTATGTTAAAATTTGTGGGTTTTTACTGATAACTACACTCACATGTTGGGTATCAGACCTCTAGAACACTTACATCTTGCAAAATCCAAGTTGTGTGCTTATTGACAACACCCCTTTTGTCCCTAACTCCAGCAACCATCATTCTTCTTTTCCTCCCCCTCCTCAGTCTCTCCCTGACTTTGAGATAGAATCTCATGCCACCCAAGCTGGCCTAAGAATTTCTACATTGCCAAGGATGACACTGAATTCCTGCAGGCATGTGCCCTCATGCCCAGCTCACAGGTCTGCCTTACACTTGTGTGTGTGTGTGTGTGTGTGTGTGTGTGGTCATGTCAAGTACATCATGTAGGTGGGATCATGAGGGTTTTGTCTCTCTGCGACTGGCTTACTTCACATAGCACAGTGTCTTTAAGCATGTGGCAAGAAGTCTTTCTTCTCAAGGCTGAATGACTTTCTGTGGCACCGTATACTGCATTTTATTTGTCCACTTACACAGTGACATTCCATTGTATGTATATGCCACTTTTGTTGATCCATTCATCTGTTAGCCATGCTTACGGTGCTTCTCCTTCTTGCCCATTGAGACCAATGCTATTGTGAACATGCTATGTAAATACTTCAACATTTTCCCTGGCCTAGAGAGATGGCTCAGCTGTTGCAGAGGACCCAAGTTCAGTGGCCAGCACCCATGTTAGATCACAACTACTGGAGCTCCAACTCCAGGGAATCTGACTTCATCTTCTGGTCTCTCCAAGCACTCTATACATCACACACACACACACACACACACACACACACACACACACACACACACACACACACACAGATTTTTAAAGACGTTTCTTCTCAGACTTCTGTTTTTCTTTTTCTTTTCTCCTTTTGGATATAGACACTGAATCATACAATAACTTTTTTACATTTTTAATAAACTTCTCTGATGGGACCATTTTATATTTCCACCAACAGTGCAGATGCCTGTCAATTTCTCCACATCCTCGGTAGCATTTGTTATTAACCCCGCCCCATGGATATCCTGGGGGTATTTAATATTTTTTTTATTTAATGGTTTTTAAATGATTTTTCTCTTAAGCTAGGACTTTGTGGTATATTCTAAGCTGGCCTAGTTCTTGGCCTCTTCCTTCTCAGCACCGATACAGGTGTGTACCACCACATCTGGCTTTGCAGGTTTTATTTATATTTCCTTACAATAGTAATGTGGAGCATTATATATATATATATATATATATATATATAATGTTTGAATATATATATATTATATATATATATTCAAGCCTTTTATCTATTTTTACAAAACAGCATGTTACTGTTGAATTATATGAGTTGTTCATATGTTCTAGATATGAACTCCAATAAGTTATGATTTCTAAGCATTGTTTCCTGTCCTGTAGGTTGTCCCTTAACTTTGTTGATTGATTGCTCTCATGGACAGGAGTATCAAAGTTTGATTTCATCCCACTGTTCACATTTGCTTTTGCTGTTAATGCTTTTTGAGTTATATCTGACACCCACCAAATCCAATGGCATGAAGCTTTCCTCCTCTGTCTTTTAGTTTTGAGTCCTTACTTCACTTTGAGTTAAGTTTTGTATGTGGTTAAGATAGGAAACCAACTTCATTCTTTGACAACAGGATTCTTAGTTTCTCAATACTCTGGATTTTGATATTTATGAGAAAAGAGGAGGCAGGCCTGCTGATGGAGCATGGTAGTCAAGGAGCACAGTGGAAGATGAGATAGGACCGTGAAGGAATGTTAGAGCATCCCAAGAATCAACAACCAGAGAGCATCATGTGCAGATTTATACTTTAAAAAAAGAAAGAAAGCGGGGGCTGGAGAGATGGCTCAGAGGTTAAGAGCACTGACTGCTCTTCCAGAGGTCCTGAGTTCGGTTCCCAGCAACCACATGGTGGCTCACAACCATCTGTTATGAGACCTGGTGCCCTCTTCTGGTGTGCAGATATACATGGAAGCAGAATGTTGTATACATAATAAATAAATAAATAAATAAAATCTTAGAAAAGAAAGAAAGAAAGAAAGAAAGAAAGAAAGAAAGAAAGAAAAAGCACCAGGCAGTGGTGGTGTACACCTTTAATCCCAGCACTCAGGAAGCAGAGGCATGTGGATCTCAGTGAGTTCCAGGCCAGCCTGGTCTACAGAGTGGAGTCCCAAGACAGCCAGGGCTGTTACACAAAGAAATGCTGTCTTGAAAAACAAAACAAAACAAAACAAAAAAAGCTTAGTATGTTCCATGTTTCCATGTTTTTGCAACTTTTCAGAGAGATAATGCATTTATTTTACTGATATTTACCCTTCTTGCTTTCTTGTTTTTATTTTGTGTTTTATTTGCTTGAGGCAAGGTCTCTGTATGTAGCCCTGGCTGTCCTGGAGCTCCTGATACAGAGCAGGCTGGTCTCAAACTCACAGAGATCTGCCTGCCTCTTCCACCCAATTTCACCACATTATCTTTCTCTCTAAACTATTAGCTCTGTGAACCTCTACTTTTTTCCTATGTACCTTTAAATCTGTCCTGATTTTTTTGGAGGACACTAAGTGCTGAATTTAAAATTGGCCATTTTGCCTCAACTATTCTGAGCTCTTCTTTTATTACTTTTCAGTAATGGTAGTATCTTCTTTATGGTAGGATTTTCTTTGTGTAATATATACTTCTAATGGAACAGATCACAATGCCTTGAGAAAAATTGCATTCCCTAACTTGCTTTTCTGGATCAAGCCCATTAGATTTATTCTTTAAAATAATCATAATGACCATATGATCCATAATCTCACTCCTAGGCATTTATCTTAATCAAAAATACACCTTCATACAAATACTTGTGTGTCAATGTTCACAGCAGCATTATTCATAATAGCCCAAAGTGGAAACAATTAATACTCATCTTATTGAGCTACAACATAGAGTGGAATACTGATACATGCTACATCAAAGATGAGCCTTGGAAATACGCTAAGTGAAAGCAGACAAACACGAAATATCACATATTATGATTATATTTTAATGACATGCATGGAGTATGTAAATCTATGGAGACAAATTAAATAGAGAAGATGGAGGGATGAGTAGGACTGAGGTAGGGAATTTCTCCTTGAGGTTAATGAAACTGTTCTAGGATAGGTAGTGGTGATGATAGCAAAGGAATATAAGCAGACTAAAACCTACTGATATATATATATATATATATATATATATATATATATGAGAATATTTAAATTCTTAAAATGCCATTTTTAAAAATATAACCTTTTTAACATGTAGAAGAACTTCATAGAAGAGAAAGTGAGAAATACACTTGAATGCATAGGCACAGGAAACTACTTGCTAAATAAAACACCAGTAGAACAAACATTGAGAGCAACAATTACTAAATGGGACCTTCTGAAACTGAAAAGCTTCTGTAAACCAAAGAACACAATCAACAAGACAAAATGGCTCCCTACATAATGGGAAAAGATCTTCACCAATCCCACATCTGACAGAGGACTGATTTCCAAAATATATAAAGAATTCAAGAAACTAGACACCAACCTACCAAATAACCCAATTAAAAAATTGGGGAACAGATATAATTAGAGAATTCTCAACAGAACAATCTCAAATGGCAGAAAGACACAAGGAAATGCTCAACATCCTTAGTCATCAGAGAAATGCAAATCAAAACCACTCTGAGATTCCATCTTACACCAATCAGAATGACCAAGATCAAAAACACTAATGACAGCTTACGCTGGAGAGGATGTGGAGAAAGGGGTACATTCCTTCATTGCTGGGGGGAATGCAAACTTGTACAGCTGCTGTGGAAATCAGTATGGCGATTTCTCAGAAAATTAGGGGTCAACCTACCTCAAGACCTTGCAATACCTCTATTGGGCATATACCCCAAGGAGGTACATTCACACCACAAGGAGATTTGCTCAACTGTGTCCATAGCAACATTATTTGTAATAGCCAGATCTTGGAAGCAATCTAGATGCCCCTCAACTGAAGAATGGATAAAGAAAATATGGTATATTTACACAATGGAGTGCTACGAAGTAGTAAGAAACAATGACATCCTAAAATTTGCAGGTAAATGGACAGAACTAGAAAAAAAAAAAAAACATCCTGAGTGAGGTAACCCAAAACCAGAAAGACAAATATAGTATGTACTCACTCATAAGTGGATTCCAGGCATAAAGCAATAGACACCCAGCCTACAATCCACAACCCCAGAGAAGCTAGAATCCTCTTACAGAAACAGATGGAAGCAGATGCAAAAAACTACAACTAACCATCGGGCCAAGCTCCTGGAGCACAAAGTGAGGGAGGAGCAATAATATGAACCAAGGAGTCAAGACCACGATGGGGAAAACAACAGAATCAGCTGACCCAAGGTGGTGAGAGATGGCTGACTCAGGTCTGACGAATGGGAAACCTGCATGAGACTAAACTAGACTCCCTTAACATAGGTGACAGTGGTGTGACGGGACAATTTATGAGGCCACTGGCAGTGGGTCCAAGATCTAACTCTAATGCACAAACTGACTTAGTGGAGGGTGGAGAGGTGCCTTGGTCCTGCCTCAAGGAGATGAAGGGACAGCCCTAGTAAACTTCCTAGAGGAGGCCTTACCTTCTCCAAGGGACAGATGGGAGGTGTGTGTGGGGGGGAGAGTGGGAGGTCAGAAAGGAGGGGGAACTGGGATTGGAATGCAAAAATTAAATTAATAAATTTTGACCACATGCCAGAGAAATGACAATAAAACACCCTACTCAAGCCAGGCCAATGGCTCATGCCTGTAATCCTCACACTCTTGAGACTAGGGCAGGAGGATTGATGTGACTTTGCAGCCAACTGGGGCTACATGGTGTGTTCTAATCCAGCGGAGACTACAAAGTGAAACCTTGTTAAAAACAAAACAACAATAAATGAAACCAACCCAAAAGACCCAGCTGATCAATCAAAAACCAACCAACTGAAAGAAGCACTATTGGGAAATGAGGTGCGTTAATGACAATAAAACATTTTGGCATTATACATTGAGATTCTTCTTATGAAAAAAAAAAAAAAAAACTTCCTTGTACTCCCGGCACCTCATGGCAAGAAAAGAGTTTCTGTTTTAGAAAAGGATTACATTGGACTACAGGGAATTTTGAGTTTGTTTCTTTGAGGATGCTGGATCAGAAATTTAAGATGAAGATGTTGGGTGGAGCATTTCAGTGAGTTTTATTTATTGAATTCTATTTTGAAATCCATTCCTTTGGTTGTGGAAAGTATTTTGTTATGGGCTGAGGATGGAGACCATTCCCTAAAATTCGACACTTGAGATGCTCATGGCTTGGAGTACTGAGTGCTACAATTTTGAAGAAAAATAAGTTGTTTTCAACATGTTTCTTTTTTCCTTCACAGGAACTGTTTTACAATAAAATTACAGAGAACACATTGTTACAGTGTACCCTTGTAATCTTCCCCAATATCTAAGCTGTAGATAGATAGGATCCAAAAGGAAGACTTGTGAGCCCTTCCATGTAGGGGTCCCACACACAAGGCACAGATCACTGACCTAAGGCCATTTCTTCCTTTCCCCATCTTCCCAGCTTTCCTAAAGTTATTGCTCCAGGCCTAAAGGCAAACAACTTTCCTGTTTCCTTTGTGCTTTACTTCTGCCATCAAAGTGGATAGGAATTCTCTAGCAATCCATACATATGAGGAAAATTGTACAGCTACAGACTCAGTAGATAGAAGAAACAACTAAATAAAGAGAATACTGGGAGGCAAATGTAATACCCAGAGACAATTATGACTGAACTCAAATGAACTCATTTATCTTCAAGCAACTGGAGTTTATTATCAATTATGTGTGTTTGGTAATTGGTGTGTCACCATCTCCTGGGATGATGCTAATTAATCCTTAATAAGTTTGGTGAGTTCTTCCAGGAAGAAAGGTCAGTTCTACTAATGTAGAATTAATTTAGCCACTCTGAATGTCTTTACCATGAGTCCAAATTGTTGTAAAAGAAAAACTCTTGGCAAATTACAAGAGCTATACAAGCTGAACACAGTACTACAATTTCAATCTGAGGACTCCAGTACTAGCTTAAGAATTACTTCTCAAGTCAACAGTATCCTCAAGAAAGTGTTGACACCCAGCTAATAAAATAGCATGAAATCACTCTAGGTTGTTATGCCTGCCTTCCATTATTGCAAGACACAGGAGACCATTCATTTCTTAACTCAAGTGTAGAAAACAAGTCCACAAAATAGTTTCCAGTATTAGATGAGCCACTCCCTGTACACCATGGAGAATTGTCTTCATCCCTTTTATATCCCACTCATGAAGTGTTTTCAGACCTTGGACCAGTGCCTCCCACTGGTTGCAAATAAACATGAGAGGGCATCGGCTGAGATGGACATTTGGGAAGACCAGCTTTTGCGTCTGGCTCTGGGTTTCAATAGCATGGGGACCTTTCAATACCTCCCAAGAGTCAGTTCTACAAATGATCTTCTTTTTCTCCGGGTGCTTTCTACAGATTCATTCCTTGGTTATCTGAAGGTCAATGTGGGTACCATTTTGAATCTCTCAGTCTTTTATTCCCTCCCAGTAAGTCACCAAACTTTTCAGTCCTCCAAAGAACGTTTCTCAGATCATTTCTTCCCAACTATCATAGTCCTAGTTCTCTGTTAGCCTCTTGTGGCCTGATAGGCTTAAGTTAAACATCTGAAATGGAAACTAAAACGTTTTTTAACTCATTTTCTAGTTTGACCTGATGCTACTTTCTGCCCACTATAAGTTTTTGCCCCAAGCATACAAATTTCTCCCTCTCATGTTGATGCTCTGTATTGGTTTTTCATTGTCTCTGCAATAAATTACAAAAAAATAGTGCTGTGAACAATGAGAATATATTATCTTTCAATTGCAAAGATCAAAAGCCTGACATTAATTTCTATGGACCACAAAACTATGTGAACAGGGCTGCATTCTTTCTCCCTACCCTGTAGAAGAGATCAGCTTAGTCTCCCTTCCCAGTTTCCCATGGCTACCCTCTTTCCTTGGCTTGTGGAGTCCTTCTTCCATTGGCAAAGCCAGGCATGACTGACCAGTTTCTGTCATGCTGCCAGCACTCTGGTCTTTCCTGCCTTAAAGGGACCCTAGTCATTACACTCACTCACATGGATAGTTCAGGCTCATCTCATGTTTTTTTTTTTTTGTTGTTGTTGTTTTTATTTATTTTGAGACAAGGTTTCTCTGTAGCTTTGGAGCCTGTCCTGGAACTTGCTCTGTAAGTGGCCTCAAATTCACTCACAGAGATCCACTTGCCTCTGCCTCCTGAGTGCTGGTATTAAACGCATGCACCTCCACTACCTGGTTAATCTCCTGATTATAATACTAGCTAATTAGCAATCTTAACTGAGTCTACAATCATCTTCGTTAGGGTTCTTATTGCTGTGAAGAGACACCGTGACCACAGCAACTCTTATAAAAGAAAACATTTATTGGGGTGGCTCGCTCACTGTTTCAGAGGCTCTGTCCATTATCATCATGGCTGGGAACATGGTGGCATGCAGGGAGATGTGGTGCTAAAGTAATAGCTGAGAGTCCTGCACCTTGCAGGCAACTGGAAGCTGACTGACACACTGGGTGGTGTCCTAAGCATAGGAAATCTCAAAGCCCGCCCCCACAGCGATGCACTTCCTCTAATAAGGCCATACTCACTCCAACAAAGCCACACCTCCTAAGAGTGCCCCTTCCTATGAGATTACGTGGATCAATTACATTCAAATTGCCACAACAACCATAACTGCTCTGTGCCAAGTAACTGACTCATGGATTCTGGGGTATTAGGATGTAGATATCTTTAGGCAAACGTTATTCTTCTTGCCGTCCACTCCCTTCCACCCTTTACCTGCCTCCTCCAGATAGAAGCACATCTAATTTATTACTTATTTCTTAGTTAATTGCCACAACAACCAAGTAGTTTCAAATATTGCTAGCAAAACCTCATGTGTGTATTATAGTCAAGGAAGAATAACCTGCAAATTGTATATCCAGAAATATAGATTTCTATTTTGTAAGTAAACTCTACAGTGTCTAATGGATTTATCTAAACTCAGTCTTTATCTTAATGTTTTTAGATTTATTTCATGTATTCTAGTGTTTCATCTGCATGTATGTATGTGTACTACATATGTGCTTGGGGCCTGTTAAGTCAGAAAAGGACATCAGACCCCCCCCCCCGGAACTGGAGTTATGGATGGTTTTTGAACCACCTTATGGGTTTCTGGGAACTGCTCCTGGTCCTCTTTGAAAGGCGCAAGTGCTCTTAACCACTAAGCCATCTCTCCAGCCTTTTAGTCTTCATTTTAAATCATAGAGGTAATCAATCAGTCTGGGAATACTAATATAACAAAGAATTTTAAAATCTAACTTTAACTGTATTAATGATAACCCATGCTTATTAATTATATATCATAGTTAAATCTTGCAAGAAATGTTTCAAATAAGTAAAGACTACTGGTAGGGTCTGAACTACAGAATATTCTGCATTAATGACTGCATTTTAGCAAATCTCTACCATGTTAAACTGCTTTGGTTGTTATTGCTTTCTTTGGGTTAAAGAGAGGAGGTCAGCACAGATGGCAACTGATAAGTTGCTTACATTTTTGTATGGAACATACTGCAAACAGTAATTACCTTGTGGGGGCAGTACATAAGGATCCAAAACTTAGGTCTGTATAGACAGTACTTCTTCTGTCTTTTCTGATGTCACACCCTTGACAGAAAGAGTAGAGATAATGGGGAAAGCAGCAGCCAGAATTGCTTGGAGGCCTCTAGAGTAGCAGTTCTCAAAACTGTGGATCAAAACCCCTTTGGAGGTTGCATATCGGATATCCTGCACATCAGATATTTACATTATGATTCATAACAGTAGCAAAATCAGAACTATGAGGTAGCAATGTCATAGTTTTATGGTTGGGGGTCACCACACCATGAGGAACTGAATTAAAGGGTCACAGCATTAGGAAGGTTGAGAAGCACTGCTCTAGAGGGTGAGTTACCTCCTCCTTCTCCTAGTCCTCCTCCTCCTCCTCCCAATGCCAGTCCTCCTCCTCCTCCTCCCAATGCCATGCTCTTATTGAAATAAGTCAGATATGTAGCACAGACTGAATCATATTATAGATTCTTTCCACCCCTTTCCCCCAAAAACCTTCTTTGACCTACCCTTAGGTCAGGAAAGAGGTCTCAAACGCACTTGCTCTAAAAATCTGTTTTATTTTTCCTTTAGAGCACCACCACCCCACTGGAGGTATTTTGCAACTGTTTAATGTCTTTCACATGACTGTCTTGCTTATCACGTATCTGTAACTTAACCTGTGCCACTCTACTATAAGTGGGAGCTGCTATTAACATTTCAAACATGTTAAACTGAACTGACAAAGCCTTGCATTGGTGAGTGCTATCTATGTGTTTATCTTCTTTGCAATTGTGTAGTATTTCAAGCACAAGTGATGTTCTTCACTTTATAAAAGGACTTTATAAAGGGCCTCACATCTCCCTGATTGGGAGCCTTGTGTGATATAGTAGGTCAAAGTTTGGGTGGAGAGAACAATATGAACAGAGGGAGTTTAACAGGAGACAGATATTCTTTAATGTTACTTATGGGTGATTTTGGGTTAACCTTTGACAATTGTGGAGCTGAAACTATCAGCAGTGGTGAGAAGACACATCCCAGAACTGCCACCAATGGCCCGAGGAGTTCTAATTCTTAGGGACCCCCACTGAGGTAACACAAATTCTTGACTACTTTTCAGAAAAGAAAAGAATTCCAAGACAAGTCAGAGTGAAGGAAAAATAGTGAATTTACTGTGTATAAATGATAGTGTACAATTTATATTTAAGCACTGGTTTTTAGAAAGAGATGCATAAGAAAAGGACAGAATATACCCAAGTGTGGGTGAGGCCTTCTCAAGAGAGTCCCACTTGGGTATCTTTACAATGTCTGTATAATGTGACTTTATAATTGAGTTCCATTACACAAAGGATGTAATTCATAACAAGGACTAATAATTAAGCAGAGCTTTAGAGTTATGTACAGAAATATGAATTAGTCAGAACCTGTCTAAACTAGACTGAACCAGTCGAAGAAGGTCTAAATCAGAAGGAACAAGTTGGAACCAGTCAGCACCAGTCTGAACAGGACTGAACTGGTCAGAACCGGACCCAACTGTTTTGAGCCAATTGGAACCGGTCTGAGCTGGTTGGAACCAGTCTGAACCATTCAGAACCAATAGGAACCGATTGTGATGATGGTGATGTTGATGGTGGTGATGATGATGGTGACGATGATGATAGTGGTGATGATGTTGGTGATACTGTCAGTGATGGTGATCATTGTGATGGTGATGGTAACTGTGATGGAGGTGATGATGATGGTGGTGAAGATGGTGATGATGATTATGTTTGTCTGCATCATCATCACCATCTTCAAAGACACTCTGTAGCCTATCCTTGAACTTGTAGTTCTCCTGGTTTAGCTTCCCAAGTAGCTGAGATGGCGGGTCTATGGCCCTGGGTCTGGCTCTTACATAGCTTTTGATAGCATTAAGAGTGTATGATTGTTCTTCTCATTTGAACACCTAAATAATCATGTAAAGATTTTGTCTATTGATTCTTGATACTTGTTTTTTCTTTTGAGGCAGGATCTCCTGTAACCCAGGCAGTCTTTAGAGCTGCTGTGTAGTCAGCACTGGCCTTCAAGTCCTGATCAACCTTTCTCTATTTCCAAGGAAATACAGGCATGCTTTACCAAACTGAGATTTAGAGGCATTAAATGTGTCCAACTACTGAAGTGTTCCAAAGATCTTGTTAGTATTTGTAAAGAGCATTTGATTGGAGGTTCCTACAGGCCATATGTGTTTTAAGATTGTAGTTCAAGGGAGAAGCCTGTTGTCAGTCACTATTGTGAATGGAGATGTAACCTTCAAGAGCTCTGAAGCTTGGGAGATGGCACATCCATAGCCCTTGTCACCAGCTGTAGGGACATGAGTTTTATTTCCATTGTTCACATGGTGGAAGGGGAAAATCAGTTCCCACATATTTGCTTTTTGCCTCTATATGTGAGCCATGGCTGTCTTGTGACCAAATACACATAAAATAAAAGACATGTAATAACATTTTTTCAATTTATTTCCTATTTTTTTCTTCTTTATCACTCAGTGTTGGGAGTTAATGCCAGGGTCTCAAAAAGCTGGACAACTGCTTAGTCTATGAGCCTTATCTGGCCCTGCCTGATTACATTTGCATTTAGTTGTTAATTTAAATCACCAGTAGAATTCCAGAAAGCTGCCTGGAACTTGGTCCAGTAAACAAATGTCTTCCCTGACACAGGCTTCTGGAACTAGTAAAAGGTCACATGCAGATTCTATATTTCTACAGCTGGGAGTGGCTGTACCCTAGGAACCAAACTGAAGCCTCCTTGGTACTGATTAAATGTAGGTCAGTTCCTCACAAAATGTAACCAGCCCTGTCTACTAAATACTCATTTAGCCTAGGGGCAATATGTTAACTGAAACTGAGCCCCCATCAGGCCTATGCCTTTACCTCTTTGCAGAAAATTTGGGACACCTCTAAGTAGTTGGGAATCCATTGAGTTGTGGAACCAGAGTGAGGCTCTAGATGTCCAAGGTAAATGGACTGGATGGTGTCAGCATTGCTGAAATAGTGGCAGACAGAAAGGTCTCAGGCTGAGCATGCCCTTCTCCATCAATTGGGCATGACCGATCTTGGCACAAAGGAGACAGACACAGTGGGATTTCTATGAGATGGAGTCCAGAAATACCTACAGAGTGAGATCCAAGACAACATTGCTATATAGAGAACCCTGTCTTAATTTTAAAAAGGAAAAGGAAGAAAGTATTAAATAAGGACAACTAGAAAGCCAGAAAGCAAGCAAAACAGAAATAAAGACAGAAATAAGGAGAGCATGGAAGCAATCAAGATATAAACAAGATCAGATGACATCAATAGAAAGGAAAGTGGAGAATGCCTGGTCAACAAGCTTAGTAGGGTCACATTTCCTGAAAAGGACAGAAGCCAAGTAGACACCAGTTTTTTTCTGGGCTGGAGAACCATGAGGGCAGGGTGGTCTAGTGCTTTGTCCAAAGACCTGTTAGTTTGTAATTTTCCATATCTACACAATAAAGAAAGATCAATGATATCCACAGGATTGTGGCCACAGGTGAGAGGGTCTGCTGGATGTGAGGGAATAAAGTGTAGTGAGGCTGGGAGGATCCTGGATGGAAAAGACATTTAAGGTTATGAACTTAGAGTCGAGTATCAAACATCAGGAAGGATCAGGTCAGAATGGGAGAGCCTACTGATAACTGGAGTGAGTTGGCCACAAAGGATAGTGTATTGAGGGTTAGGCTTAGGTGAGTCCACTTGAGACTGCCTGTCCCAGGCTCTCCTCACTCCTTGATTAGAAACAGGGCACCACAGGGATGACAGAGGACCTAGGACTTGGAAATTCTGGGTGAGCGTCCTTTCCATTGCCAGCCTCACAGGGTTAACAGTCTTGTAATTACACAGGAGCTATTTGTATGATTACTCCACTCTTTAGAAAACTTAGAGCCAAAGGAAACAGAATGACAGAGAGATAGGATGAGGCAACAGAGTCATCCCAACTACATAGTAAATCTGAAACAAATTTCCTTTTTTTTTTTTTTTTTTTTGGTTTTTCGAGACAGGGTTTCTCTGTGGCTTTGGAGGATGTCCTGGAACTAGCTCTTGTAGACCAGGCTGGTCTCGAACTCACAGTGATCCGCCTGCCTCTGCCTCCCGAGTGCTGGGATTAAAGGCGTGTGCCACCAATGCCTGACGTGAAACAAATTTTCAAGTGCTGGGAAGACTGGATGAGAAAACCTGGGGAGTGAGGAGCTATCTATGCATTTACTTCCTCCCAGGTTCTCCAGTAGAGGATAATACTCCAATAGGATTCCATCCCAGTTTGCTTCCACATCCTCTGTGCCTGGAGCTCCCTCATAGAGCCATCATACCCATGAAACTTACGTTGCTTAAATGCCCCAAGATCCCTCATTGCATGCATGTTAACAAATGTGCTCATATGCACCCACCTCCAGAGCCTACAAGGAATTTATGGCTCCAAATGTTTTAAATCCCCAGGTGTCTCCACTATCCCCAATGCAGTCAAGTCTCCACCTCCACCTAGACCCAAAAAGTACCTGTAGGAGAACCTGTAGCCACACCTGGTTAGGGCGTGGTCAGGGTGAGGTAGAGTGAGAGGTTCAGGTGGCTGGGTTTCACTTTCAGCTTCACTTTTTGGCTTGCTGCCGCGCTGGCTGGCTAGGTCGCTCTGTAAGTAAGGCTTTTCCCTATTAAATACCCTTGTATTTCTACCTGACTCCATATTGGTAATTTCTCACTTTAGGTACCCAGGTCAAGATTGGCTCCAGGAGGACTAGGAAAACAAAGTTTCTGAGTGCAACCATGTCCCCAATGTACCCAGGTTCCCAAACACTGAGAAGTGGTCCAGTGACCCCAGTCTCCAAATGCTGTCTTGTTGCTTAAGACATTTTGGTTGGCAGGGTTTCATAAGCTCTTTAGTGCCCACAGATAAATGCTGCTCTTGGCAAGTTTGCCCCAAGGCTCCTGGGAAAGGGTTGAAGTATGATAATATATTCCTAGAATATTTTGATCAGTGCAGGTAACCAAGCCTGCACTGTGGAATTTATGTAAAAGTTTCCAGTGATAAGAGTACCAGATCCTGGCATCACTCCTTGTGAATGTGTGTGTCACTGGGTGCTCCTGTATCCATGCTTTCCATCGAGGATCTTCACATTGTGACAGTCTGAGGCTGCCAGGTCTTCTGATTTCTTTTTTTGTCATTCCAGATCTGGTTCAGGATCCAATGCCTAAGTACAAATGGAAGAATCACCAGAAGGACTGCCAGAGGCAAGAGGATGCTCTCAAGATTTTTTTTCTCCTTCCCCCCATTCCTGTGTCACTTACCAGCATTTGCTTCTTCCAATGTAAAGACCATGTCTCCAGGTACACCCACTTTTTGCTCCATTCCCAAACTCAACCCCAGCTTGCAAGCTTCTTTCCATGATGATCAAGGAACAGAGGATGCCAGGTGTAACCCCAAGAGGACCTACTTGATGTTCAAGCCTCTGCGGTGGCTTTCTACCTCAGTCATGCCACAGTAGCTGAAGCCCAGACTAACCCAGGAGTGGCTGAAGGTCAAGCCTTGGTGGAAGCTCCAGTTTCCACCACAGCTGTTGCAAGAGTCCCAGATGCTGCTCAACATCCACAGCCAACTTCTGAGCATCGCTGGCAATGGATACAAAAGCATCTGGATACATGGGAGACTCATAGACTTGGAGTTACATAGTGACTCCACAATACCTCTCACACTGGACCAGTATAGGCCGAGAAGTTTTTAAAGAAAGAGGTGTTGTGGTTCATGCCCTTAATCTCAGGATTTGGGAGAGTGATGCAATTTAATCTGTGTTAGTTTCTTACCACTGTCGTCCATGCACTGAGATTGTTTCAAAACAAATTAAAATATTAAGTATTGTTTCTTTTGTGTTAGTTTGATAAAAGCAGAAAATAATTTCTGCAAGCATTTTTAACATTTGTTCTTCCTAGAATGGCTGTGTTTATGGCTTTCTCTTTGCAAATTTTTGTATGTTTAAATGCCTGCATGTATGTATGCACTACCTAGGGCCTGGGAGAGGGCTGAAGATCTCCTGAGAGTAGCACTTCAAATATTTACCAAGCAAAGGAAACATTTTTTTCTAATGAATTCTGTGTATTTGGGGCTAGAATAGGGATTCCCACACATGATTTAAAACCATTAATACTCTATGGACTGAAGGGAGAGCTCAGTGTTTGAGAGAACTCCCTCTCTTGGGCAGTACTTGAGTTCAGTTTCTAGCAACAACCTGTGGGTTCTGAAGTTCAGATCATAAAGAGTTGGCTTAAATGGACTCCATATAATTTATGTGTGTGCATGTATGTGGCATTTATTCATGTAGTTACCTGTGGACCTATTTTTTTTTTCGAGACAGGGTTTCTCTGTGGACCTATTTTTATAAGAGAAAAAACTGAATTTGCATGGCCACAAAGTGGGGAGGAGCTGGTGGAGTGGAAAGAATATAAATATTTACATACATCAATGCACATTTAAGCATTTTGGAACATTTTTTTTTCTGTATAGTTCCAGTTGTCCTGGAAAGTGTTACAAAGACAAAGGTAGAAGTGAAGTAAAAGAGATTGTACTGGTTCTGCTTTTTGAGTGTTAGGATTAAAAGTGACCATATGTAAAGGGGATTAAAATATAAGGTATAAAATATTTTTCTCAAAAGCCAGTAATTACTTTTCTGTCTATCCCAAAAGGGCTGATTGGGTAAAGGCATTTATAGGAAAAACAAATCTGCAACTTGACCGCTTTCTCTCATTTGTGACTCCACAATCTTCACATGAGATAAAGTGTAATTTTAAAAGTTAAAATACTCTTCTTGGAATAGTTGTGTCTCTGAGGCTTATGGTGCACTCATGAGAGCAAGGTTGAGGCCTGAATGTCCATCTCCACACATGCCAGACATTTGCTTATATTTGACTCTAGCCATGACTTCCTCACCTAATTTAATCCTTTTCTGTTTTCTCTGCTCTTTTCTTTGTCTCCCTAAGACTGGATATTGAACCAGAGACCAGTTCATAGTAAAAATGGAAATAAGTGTCTTATTCATATAAATTTCTTGTCTCTATTCCCTCTTTTTTCAAATGAAAATTTCTGATCACCTATCCCTGGTTGACCACAAAGACACTCTGTAGCCCAGACAGTTCTCTTGGTTCAGTGACCCAAGCAGCTGGGACGACAGGCCTGGGTCCCCAGGTCTGGCTCTTAAGTAGCCTTTGTTAACATTAAGAGTGTATGATTGCTCTTTTCATTTGAACTCCTAGATACTCAAGTTGAGATTTTATCTCTTGTTGATGTTTCTTTTACCTTTTGAGGCAGGGTCTCCTGTAACACAGGCAGTCTTTGGACCTGCTGTGTAGTCATGGTTGGCCTTCAAGCCCAGATCATAATTTCTCTACTTCCAAGACAATACAAGCATGGTGAACCAACCTGGTGTGTAGAGGCATTAAATGGGCCTTACTACTGAAATGTTTCAAAGATCTGTCTATTAATTGTAAAAAAAATTATTTAGTTGGAGGTGCCTACAGGCCATGCATGTTATAGTTCAAATAAGAAGCCCAGTGTCATCCTCTACTCTTCCTGGAGACATAACCCTTCAAGAGCTCTGAAAATTGGGAGATGGCACATCAAATCCCTTATCACCAAGCCCGAGGATCCTACTTTTATTTTCATGGTTTACATGGGAAAATGGGCAAATCAGTTTTCATGTTTTCTTTTTACATAACATGTGGGCTGTCAGACTTACGACCAAATACACACTGAACAAAACACATGCAATAATATTTTTCTCAAACTGTTTCCTCTTTGTCGCACCTCTTCCCATTGCCCCTGGAGCTGCTGTTGAAGCTGTGCTGGATTCTGGAGCTTGTGTTGGGTCTGCATCTTGGACTGGAGCTGGGTTTGCAGAAGATGCACAATGTGCTGACTGACTCGGGATTCTGTCTCCCACTGTTGGGAGCATGGCCAGCTTCACGGCTTCATATAAGAGACACTCATTGGTCTCATCAATGGAGAGGATGGAATCCAGTTCTGGGAAAATACTTAGGCTGAGTGGTGGAGGAGAGCTGACACTAGATGTGCTCTCACTCATGGATAAGATGGATTCTGAGTCTGGAGAAATGATGGAGGCACTGATTGGAGGAGGAGAACAGATCCCCAACTGTCTCTGGTCTAGAGAGTTATTCAAGTGGCTGAGTTGAGGAAAGCTCACAAGTGATCAATCATCTCTGATGCATGGAGAAGATGGATTCTGAGTTTGGGGAAATATTCAAAAAGCTGAGTACAGGAGGCTTGCTGAAAATGGATGGCTCTCTCACACACAGATTGTGAGTTATCTGACCCAGCAAGAGGGACACAATCTTTGGGAATTCCACACCTACCACACGATTAGTGGCCTTATTTCCCAATTGGTTTTCTATACTCTTTTGCCTCTGCCATCTCTTCCTAGCTGAGCTCCTCCTGAAGCATTTCTCCTGATCAATGATAGATAAGTTGGATGCATGGTCAGATGAATTCCTGGAGAGCCTAAGTTGAGGAGTACAGCTGATTCTGGAAGGGCTCTGGCACAGGGAATCTGTACTGGCAGATGTGACAAGAAGGACACAGCCTATAGGGGAGGCAGGTCTATCATGCGACCCACAGCCAGGATTCCCTGGTAGTTCTTGAATCTTTTGCAATTCACTGTAGCTTGCCTGTTCTTGAACCAGAACTGGGGAGACAAAGGAAAGAGCAGGTCAGTAGAAGCCAGGTGCCTCATTTATTTCCTCATTTATTTCATCCATTGGATGAAAAGCCTGGACCTTGGTCTCACTTCACAGCACTTATAGAAAGAACTCTAAGGTTCATGGGCACAAGAAGGATGAAGGTAGATTGAGATAACCTGAAAGGCAGAGACTAAGAAAGCTTCTGTTAGAAGGCAGGGATATCAAGGAGAGCCCTGATGCTGAGGCCTCTAAGACACTTCGGAGAAGATATTTAAGCACTGGTCCCTGTAGTGTTGATCAAACACAGAGGGTGTTCTGAGAAAGTTGAAACAAACTATGGATTTCCTGGTGAGTTGAGGCTTCAAGGAAATTTGTGTGTGATAGATAGATTGGGGGGGGGGGGCTGCCTTGTTGCAGGAGGGATGTTTCTAGATAAGGAAGAGACTTGGTAACACTCTCGGGATTTTATGTGTGTTTGGAGTTTGAAATTCACCGTATTCCTAGCATGATGGGTAGAAGTTCCTGTGAAAATCCAGGAACTTTTTTCAAGTTTACCATGTGGATGTAAACACTGAGAACCAGATGAGAGCAGAGATTGCAGCAGCCTGGCTTAGAGTGCTGATGAGTCCCCACAGTACTGGCAAAGCTACTCTGTTTTTGTGCACTGTTCTCCAGTCAATGCACAGGCCTGAGCAGGGTGTTGTATATCAAGTCTGTAGCAGTTGATGTGGAGGCTTGAGCATAGGAGCTGGGGACTGATCTATTTCTGGTTAGTACCAGGTTTTTTCCATTCCAAAAAGATCTCACAATGATACCAAATTACCATATGACCTTGGATCTCTAGTTCCCCAAAGCTTCTCATTGCCACCAGATCTAAAAATGATTGGAGGCCCCAATGTACATCTGAGTAACAATTCTTCTAGCTCTCCAGTGAACCCAGACCTCCAAGGTTTCACAAGTACTTCAGGTCTACCATGTCCACAAGGTCTCCTGATGTCTCGAGTGCCTGGAAGGTCACAAGTTTCTCCCAGTGATGTAAGGATGCACTGGAAGGAATACAGTCTTCGCCCAGGAAAAAAGGCCGGTCATAAAAGATGATTTTAATTAAGTACATGCATGGTACTGGCTCAAATATTTGACTTCCATATGAAAGACCACATCTGCTGTCAGCTCTCCTCCTCCACTAAGTCCAAGTATTTTCCCAGAACCGGATTCCATCTTCTCCATTGATCAGACAAATGAGTGTCTCTTATACAAAGCCCTGAAGTGTGGCCAGGCTGGCCAAGCCCCAACAGCAAGAGACAGAATCCCAGGTCAGTCAGCAGCTTATGCATCACCTGCACACCCAGCTCCAGTCCAAAATGTGGACTCAACACAAGCTCCAGAATCCAGCACAGCTTCAACAGCAACTCAGAGGCTACCAACAAATCTACTGGAAAAGTAAAGGAGACTAAATCAGCTGACACCATTCCAGCCACAGATGATGGTCAAGACTCCACTGCCATCTGGGTCCTGCTTTTTCTTGAACGTATCTGTGAATTGGATACTTCTCTATATCAAGTATCCCAACCAAAGATTTTTTTACCTTTTTATTTTTCCTAAAAATTTATTTTTCATTATACATACCAATCCTAGTTCCCCCTCCTCCCATCCTCCTGTCCACCAACTCCCCACTTCCCACCCCACACTCACTCCTCAAAGCAGATAAGGCCTTTTTGGGGGATTCAACAAAGCTGGCATACCAAGTTGAGGCAGGACCAAGCCCTTCCTCCTGTCAAGGCTGAGCAAGGTAACACACCATAGGGAATAGGTTGCAAAAAGCCAGTTGTTCATGCACCTAAATAGGTCCTGGGGCCACTGCCAGCCCCCCTCAACAGATCAAGCCACATAACTGTCACCCACATTCTGAGGGCCTAGTTTGGTCCCATGAAGCCAACCTGACTTTTTTAGCACTTCTCACTGCTTCATTTTGTAGGGCACATGAGCCAGCCAAAGATGGCGCTAAGGGGAAGTCAGATGGGTGAGTCCTGAGTTTTTTGTTTTTTTGTTTTACAAAAAAAGATGATCTGTTGCCTAGATCGAACCAGATGAGGTCACTGCATGAACAGCTTGTGTTCATTAGCTAAAGCCTAGGTGCCTAGGGGGCATGATAGGCTGACTTTTAAAACCAGTGGCTGGCTGTTTCCCATTCTGTGTTTTTTCTTCCTTTAAAAGATGCTTGCTGTGTGGTAACAAATGAGTTCCTGCTTGACTAGATTCCCTGCTGCATCTGATTGTCTCCAGGAGTCTGGGAACTGGCTAGCAGCTTACTCTTCCTCAGACCCAGCTCAACTTTCCATGGTTGGGCTAAGACCCTGCAGGTTTATTTTAAGAACTCTTGATTCTGATGGTTCTGACACTACTGCCTTCAACTACCACAGTATAGGGATCACAGGCAATTGCCACCAAACACAGTTTGGTTTTCTTTAACTTTAAACAAAGCTTTAACTCTGTGTAGCCCAGGCTGGCCTTTAGTTCAAGGAACTTCCAGCTTTCTGTCCCACAAGTCTGTTATTATAATTTAGCTAAGAATTTGGATACAAGAATATTAATTTTTCAGTGACCATATTTTCGTTGTTTTTCTTTTCAGAGTTAACTGTTTATTATGTGTATACAATATGTAAAAATTGTGCAGATATTGTGAGAGAGCATTTCTTCATTTAGTTCAGGCTGGCCTATACATTCTAGCTGTCCCACTGAGTCATGAGATTCTCAGTATGAGTTAATATATCTCCCCTATGAGCTTCTCTCCACGGATTAGAGAATTGTATTAATCTACTGTGTTATTCATACTTTATCTTTAAATCAATAGAGTGATTTTAATCAAATTCCACATATCTCTCTTACTACTACATAATGTGCCACAACTTTGAGACAATTAAAATCCTGGGCACTTGCGATGACTCAGAGAAACATCATCCTTTACAATAGGCACAAATATAAAATATCTTGGGGTAACTCCAACCAAACAAGTGAAAGACCTGTATGACAAGAAGGTTAAGTCCCTAAAGAAGGAAATTGAATAGGATATTAGAAAATGGAAAGATTTCCCATGCCTTTTGATAGGTAGGATCAACATAATAAAAATGGCAATCTTGCCAAAAGCAATCTACAGATTCAATGCAATCTGCAACAAATCACAACACAATTCTTCACAGGCTTTGAAAGAACAATACTCATCTTCATAAGCAAATCCAAAAAACCCAGAATAGCAAAAACAATCCTATATAATAAAGGAACTTCTGGAAGCATCACCATCCCTGACTTCAAACTTGACTATAGAGCTATAGTAATAAAACAGCTTGTTATTGGCACAAAACAGACAGTAGGATCAATGGAATTGAATCACAGACCCTGACATTAATCCACATACCTATGAATACCTGTTTTTTGACAAAGAATCCAAACTGGTAAATGGAAAACGTCTTCAACAAATGGTGCTGTCATAACTGGATGCCGATATGTAGAAGATTGCAAATCAATCTGTATTTATCACCATAAACAAAACTAAAGTCCAAGTGGATCAAAGACTTCAATATATATTCAGTTACATTAATCCTGATAGAAGAAAAAGTGGGAAGTAGCCTGGAATGCATTGACACAGAAGACTACTTCCTAAATATAGCACAAGATGTACAGAGACTAAGAGCATTAATCAATAAATGGGACCTCCTTAAAATAAGAAGTTCTGTAAGGCAAAGGACACTGTCAATAAGACAGAACAACATCTAACAAAATGGGAAAAGACAAAATGGGAAAGATCTTCACCAACTCCACATCTGACAGAGGACTGATCTCCAAAATATATGAAGAACTCAAGAAACTAGACATCAAAATACAAAATAATCCAATTGAAAAATGGGGTACAGAGCTAAAGAGACAATTCTCACCACAAGAACCTCAAATGGCTGAAAGACATTTAAGGAATTGCTCAACATCCTTAATCATCAATTAGAATTTGCACTAAAGATGACTCCAAGGAAACTGTCTTCCACACACAACAGGACTGACACACATGAACTCACAGACTGTGGTAGCATGCACAGAGCCTGCACAGGTCCAAAGCATGTGGGAACCCAACCCTGAGTGGGGGGAAGTTGACACTGGCATCCATACCTGATCAAGAAGCTATCTGGAATTCCAACTTGAAAAGGAAAAACTAATATTTTTCCAATGGCATCTAATTGGATATATTAAACACACTTTAAACACAAGATTAAGATGGCCAACACAAAACAGACTGAAGGATACTTTTGCAGACTTTTTCTCTTATTGCTTTGTTAGGACATTTTTTGCCTTACTGGTCTTTGGCCTGTATATTATGGTTTTCAATCTTTTGTTTTGATGAGATGATTGTGTGTGTTTCTTCTGTTTTTTAAATTCTGGGTGTTTTATTTTATTGCCTGCTTGCTTGCTAAATAGTTTGTGTGTGGGGGTCATGGGGAACATCTGGGAGGAGTTGGGGGAGGAGAAACCATGATCAATATAATATATATATATATATATATATATATATTATATATATATATATGATTTTATTATACAGTCGTCTGTCTGCAGTCCAGCAGAGGGCACCAGATCTCATTCAAAGTAGTTATGAGCCACTATGTGGTTGCTGGGAATTGAACTCAGGACCTCTGGAAGAACAGTCAGTGCTCTTAACCATTGAGCCATCTCTCTGGCCCCCAATAATATATTCTAAGAAAAAAAATTTCAAATGAAAAAGCTCAGCTGAAGCTGGGCGTTGTTGCGCACGCCTTTAATCCCAGCACTCGGGAGGCAGAGGCAGGCGGATTTCTGTGAGTTCGAGGCCAGCCTGGTCTCCAAAGTGAGTGCCAGGATAGGCTCCACAAGCTACACAGAGAAACCCTGTCTCAAAAAAAAAAAAAAAAAAAAAAAAAAAAAAAAAAAAAAAAAAAAAGCTCAGCTGGGCAGTGGTGGCACACACCTTTATTCCCATCATTCGGGAGGTAGAGGCAGGAGAATTTTTGTGAGTTCGAGGCCATCCTGGTCTACAAAATGAGTTCCAGGACAGCCAGGGCTACACAGAGAAAACAAGCTAACACATAAATGCTCAAAAGATGATTATAAAAGATTGCTTTAAATTAAAAATGATGTCTACCCTAACGGTTCAGTGTCTGTTCTAGCACTATGTGTAGGCTGTGAACAAGAATTACTGGAAAGAAGCTGTGTCCTCAATGGCTCATTGATCACAACCAAGAGGTTGACATGTTCCAATCCCAATCTTTAGCCTCCTTAATAGCCATTTGGTGTCCTCTGTGCGTGACTTAACATCTTCTGTGATCATTATGTATGATCTCTGGAAAATAGAAATAGACCTCCGGCTTTCCTGCTTGTTTGTAACCATCTCACAATATGCCAACCAATGTATTTGGAAGTGTTATTTTACTGTCTGTATTGTTACTATAAAAAGGTCCATGAGCCGGGCGTTGGTGGCGCTCGCCTTTAATCTCAGCACTCGGGAGGCAGAGGCAGGCGGATCTCGGTTTGTTTGAGGCCAGCCTGGTCTCCAGAGCGAGTGCCAGGACAGGCTCCAAAGCTACACAGAGAAACCCTGTCTCGAAAAACCAAAAAAAAAAAAAAAAAAAAAAAAGTCCATGAAATTGCAACCTCATGGAAACACCGTATTTGAGGAACCTAAATTTGTGTTTCTGGGCTACGGTCACTCCGTATTTGGCTCCAGAATAAACCATCTCTTTATCGTGCTGTTTCCTTCATCGTCTTTTCAAAACAGCCCTTCGCCAGGAACCTCCTTGGAATATTTTCATGCAACGAACATTTGAAAGGATGGTATGCTCATCAGACACATAAAAGATACCTTTACAGCTGGCATCAGCATGACAATTTAAGGAAGTCGATAACAAAATGAACAGCTTCAGTATGGATACCGTGTTTTGAGGGGCGAGGTAGAGGGAAAAGGAGGCACCTAAGAAAGTTGGTAGTCTTTCCTCCTGAAATTTTACATTGTTACAGTATTGATAGCGAAGGCCCGTATTTTGGAGCAGAAAAGTAGTCCTTTCCCTCTGAATTAAAGGAAGTCCGGGGAGAGAAGATGGGGAAGGGAACAGAGCGGGCTGTGCAGGTCTGAGACGACAGAGAGGCACAAGCGCACCAAGGCTTCCATCCTCCCGAACAAGAGGGATTTCTTCCTGAGCCTCCAGCTTCTGCGCAGTTTAGCCACAGTCCCACCGTGACTAGGAGGGCTCCCCAAGCCCGTGCGCCCTCTGCCGGCCATGGAGCGCAGCCTCTCAGAGGCCGTTGTGGCGACGCGCGCAGCCGCTCCCGGCTCCCGGCTCCCGGCTCCCGGCTCTCGGTAGTGGCCTCTTCCGCCCGGACTCTGGCAGGAAGTCCCGCCCACCCGAATCGGCTTGGGTAAAGCCCGCGACGCCTACGATCCAGGCCCAGGGCTAGAGAGTCCTAGCCAATGATGTGCCAGAAATGAGACACACTGACCAATGAGCTGCTGGCGTGGTATGGGCGCCAGACCAATCCCGAGGCGTCTTACCCGGATGTGTTTGCTGGGCTCTGAGAGTAGCAGCCTGAGTGTGGGGCTGCTGCTGCACGTGGGGCGCGGGCTGAGCGTGCAGAGAAGGGGGCGGCGCGCGTGCGTGTGCCGCGTAGGGCGTTCGTTTGGGTTTTGAGTGCGGGGAGAATCGATGCTGTCTGTAGTGGGTAAGATTCCCGCGGCTGCATCTAGGTGCTTCCTGTGGTGAGGTCCCCTCTTGATCTGTCACCAGGAGTAGTCTCGAGGACGCAGCTCGCCGTGGGAACATGAATCTCTTACCTAAAAGCTCCAAGGAGTTTGGCTCTGTTGACTATTGGGAGAAGTTCTTCCAGCAGCGAGGAAAGAGATCTTTCGAATGGTATGGAACCTATCTGGAGCTGTGTGAGGTGCTGCACAAATACATCAAGCCCAGGGAGAAGGTAAGACATGAGGCCAGGAAGCCCTCCGTGGGGACCGAAGATAGCAGTTCTAAACTTAGGAGACAGGCAAGCGTGGGTACCCTACTCGGATCCACAATTCAGGAGTCCGTGCGGCATTTTGGCCAAATGACAGCTTTAAAATAGTGTTTTAAAGCTTTTGGTCAAAAGCTGATCCTTGAGCCTGGCGCAGTGGCGCATGCCTTTAACCCCCAGCTGAGACAGGCGTATCTCTGTGAGTTTAAGGCCAGCCTGGGCTACTAAGCAAGTTCCAGGACAGCTAGAGCTGTTACACAGAGGAACCCTGTCTTGAGAAACCAAAAGAAAAAATAAAACAACAACAACAACAAAACAACTCATGACCTTTTTGGAATGGTTACTTTTATCAGTAGTCTGAAAGGGTATTCTATCACTGCACGAGTGTGGATTAGGCAGTGCTGTGTGGCTTTGTTGATATATACTTTTAGTAAAGGAGGTGTGGAAGAGATGGGGTTGTGTTGGTGGTAGGGAAGAAAACAACATCTGTTGTGTGCCGTCTTTTTATTCTTAGCAAATTTAGGTGCACTTGTTTTCACAGGTGAATGTTGGAGATCACGCATGTAGTAGGTTGTCACATGGAGATTTAAAAGCAGGTCTGTCTGACCTCAGAGCTTAGTCACTTCCCATCAAAGGATGCTTTTCCTTCAAGAGATGGGCACAGCAGAATTTTTGAAAGATGAATGGGAGATTGTGCCATAGAGAGAGACAATAATTTGGGTTTTAAGTTTGACTTCAGAAGAATAGCTAAATATCATCAGATGGGATCTGATAGGGGCAGATTTTGAAGTCTCACAAACTGTAGTTTATTATCTGGGAAACAGGAAGCATGAGTGCACGGAGATCGTTATGTCAGGCTGCTTTTTAAACGGTAAAACAATATTGCAGCTGGTTTGTTTGCATTTTGCAACTTCCTACAGACTTTTTTTTAAAAAAAGGAGTTATTTATTTTATTATGCATATGTGTGTTTGATTGCATGAGTTTATGTGCCTCCTGTGAGTACATGAGCCTGTGGAGGTCAGAAGAGGCTGTCTGGTTCTGGAATGAGAGTTATAAGTAATTGTGAGCTGTACCGCGTGGGTGCTGAGAACTGAACTTGGGTCCTCTGTAAGAACTGTAGTAGCTCTTACCTTCTGAGCTATCTCTCAAGCCACACATTAATTTTTGAATAGCACACATCACAAAGCCCTGTTGTCACATGACCTTTATTGTGGCAAAATACTGTTTCGATTAGTGAATTCCTGCCAGGTGTGTCTAGCTTTTGACGTCGAGATACAAGGTTGTCATCTACAAGACTCACACGTGAGAACCATGCAATCAAGTGACATAGAAAAATCATTGCAAAAAAAAAAATACAATATTTTCAGAATGTTTACAATTTTGTTTTGAACTCTAGTTCTCAGCATGAGTCATACACAACTGTATTGGTAGCTTCAAGATGGCACCTAGAGTTAATTGAGTGTTGCTTTCTTCTCGAAATAGTTGTCCTGTCTTTTGAGAATAAAAAATAGGCAAGGTGAGACTTTCCTCTTTGAAGTATTAAAGAACATGTCTTTGCCTTGGTAACTTCCATTTTGTATATGATTTTTTTTTCCTCTAGGTCCTTGTGATTGGATGCGGCAACTCAGAGCTAAGCGAACAACTATACGATGTGGGCTATGAAGACATTGTGAATATTGATATCAGTGAGGTTGTCATCAAGCAAATGAAGGAGCGAAACGCCGGCCGACGGCCCCGCATGAGTTTCATGAAGATGGACATGACACAGATGGACTTTCCTGATGCCACATTCCAGGTGGTGTTGGACAAGGGCACGCTGGATGCTGTCCTGACAGACGAGGAGGAAAAGACCCTACAGCAGGTGGACAGGATGCTGGCTGAGGTTGGCCGTGTCCTGCAGGTGGGCGGTCGCTACCTCTGCATCTCCCTGGCTCAGGCTCACATCCTGAAGAAAGCAGTGGGTCACTTCTCTCGGGAGGGGTGGATGGTGAGGGTGCACCAAGTGGCCAACAGCCAGGACCAGGTGTTTGAAGCCGAGCCTCGGTTCTCCTTGCCTGTCTTTGCCTTCGTCATGACCAAGTTCAGGCCAGTCCCTGGCTCTGCCCTTCACATCTTTGAGCTGTGTACTCAGGAGCAGGGCAAGCCCGTACGGCTGGAGAGTGCCGATCGGCTGGCCGAGGCCGTGAGGGAGCGGCAGCACTATGCTTGGCTGTGTAGCCAGCTGCGCCGCAAGGCCGGGCTGGGGAGTATATCTCTGGACTTGTGCAGTGGGGACACTGGGGAGCCACGCTACACCCTCCACGTGGTGGACAACCCCACTGTGAAACCATCGCGGGACAGTCATTTTGCCATTTTTATCAGTGAGTTGGGATTGTTCCACCTCTTTCCCTGGAAGGGCTGGCTTACAGGGGCTGGAGTTGGGCTTGGGTATTGGTGACTGAGTATGTCATGGCTCTTTTTAATCTTAAAGTGAAATTAGCCAAGGTATGATGGAAGGGAGTAATAGGCCTCCAGCAGCCTTCTTAGAGTTGAGCATCTTCTTTTCATAGTCTATTATAAAGGCTTGATGACGTTTGAGAAAGGAGGTGGTAGGCAGGAGACAGTAAGTGCAAATTTAGATCCATTACACATTATGTAGAAATGTTAGTTCCTCAATGAATGTAGATTAATGGAGGCAAGGCTGGGCTGGTTAGTGCCAGCTGTGAGCCGGCTTTCTACGTATTTCATAATCCTTACTGTCCACCTGTGGGAATGAATAGTTGAGTGGATAGGAGGATGGGGATGGGTCAGACTGACTGGGGTTGAGTCCCGGCTTTGCATTCACTAGCTGTATGAACTTAGACAAACAGTTTAGGTTCTGTGCTTCTCTTTCCTCATTTGTAAAAATGGAAATAATGCCATGCTCATTTTGGGCCATTGTGAGGATTCCATTACTTGTATTTTTTAAACAGCTTGGAGTTAGGCCTGCATAGATAAAACAGCATTTTTTTCCCCTCTCTGCTGGTTTCCCCCAAGACTTGTATCACATGTATTGCCTGCTTCGTGTTTGATGGGCTGCTCTGCTTTGGTAATGATAACCTGTCAGTGGGTCACAGGAAGGAAGCTGGTCCTGAGCAGTGATTGGCTTTGCCATGTGGACCATATCTGTTATGAAGCTTGAATATTTGCCCCCAGACTCCCTGTAACCAATTTTGTCTGTTGTAGTACCCCAGGGCCGAGAGACTGAGTGGCTCTTTGGCATGGATGAGGGCCGGAAGCAGCTGGCAGCAAGTGCAGGCTTCAGGAGGCTGGTCACAGTGGCTCTTCATCGAGGCCAACAGTATGATGGCATGGAAAGCATTCAAGCAGAGCTGTCAACCAGAGTCATGGAGCTGGCCCCAGCCGGGATGCCTCCCCAGCAGCAGGTACCAAAACTTTGGCATCAGCCTTCACTGGTTTCTGGAGTTCTATCAGCAGCTAGGAAGGCAGAAGAGCCTTAAAAAGGCCAGGACAGGGGAGGGAAACAAATGAGAACAAAGTATAATGACAATGCATAGAAAGGCCATGATGAAACCCATAACTTAAAAAAATTGATTAAGGGGCTGGAAGGTTGACTCAAAGATTAAGAGCACTGACTACTCTTCCAGAGGATCCAGGTACAATTCCTAGCACCCACAGCTGGCAGCTTACAGCTGTCTGTAACTCCAGTTCCAGGGGTCCTGACACCCATGAGAAAACACTATACACATAAAATAATAATGAATAAAATTATATTTAAAAAAATTAAAGAAGAAAGTTAGAACTAGAATCTGACCATAGTTTGGAGAGTCATTGTCAGGTGAGAGTTAAATGTTCCTGGGTAGAGAGAGAAAGGTGAACCACTCTAGAGGCTAAGGTTGTAGATCAGTGGTGCAATAGAACCCCTGCCCCCCCCCCCCCCGCCTGTTGTGCAGACAGCCCTGGGCTTAATTCTTGAAACACACACCACACACACCACACACACACACACACACACACATACACACATATATTATGTATATGCGTGTATTATATATATATATATATATATATATATATATATATATATTATGTATATGGGCTTTTTCTCTGGTGTATGTCTGCACACCAGAGGACAGCATCAGATCCCATAGGATTACCATTATAGACAGCTGTGAGCTGCCAAGTAGATGGTGAGAATTGAACCCGGACTGCCAAAGCTCTTGACCACTGAGCCATCTTTCCAGCCCCTTAATTCCACATTTGAAATGGGCGTCCCTGGTTGTTTTATGTCTCAGAAGTATCATATGAGGATATAAAAGAGAAGATCTAAACAACTCACTTCTGGGTATTAGCATGTCTGAAAAGGAAACAAAGTTATGCCAAAAAATGGTATTGCCAGTTGACATCTGTCTTTTGTCATCTGTCACCTTGAGTAATTGACAGGTCTATTTAAGAACTGAACTTTAGGAAAGCAGAGGTCCTAAAGGGTCGGTGTGACACTGTGGATCTAAAATGATCATATCTTGGGTCTTGGGCTCCTAGCCTAAGGTCCTACTCACTAGACTGACCTGTGTTATGAGGACTCTGATTTTTTTTGATAGACTCTGGGGTTGTAATCAATTAGAGATACTTATTTCATGAAGACCCAGATTGTCTGGGGAGCTCTTCTCCCCAAATCTGCAAGGCCAAGGATTATTGGTAGTTAGAAAATATGCTGGGAGGTCTTTAAAAGGAAACAGAGGGAGCAAGTTCAGGGGGAAATACATTCTCGTCCTGAGATAGGGAAAAATGGGCAAAACATGAGACTAAGTTGAGGAGAAGAAGGGTTGTTGTTTCCCCTGGGCTTTTGACATTTCTGTTCTTGTCTAGATCCCTCTCACTTATTACAGCCCCTCCCTGACAGCCTTGTCTCCTTCGTTGATGTCCTGGGCTGTGGAGAATCTGCATGTTTATTGATGAAATCTTACATTTTTCTTGGGCAGCACCAAGTGCAGGTGTCTAGTGGTTAGGGGGATCTCTGTGTGTTCATTAGAGTTTCTATTTATTTTTATTTTATGTGTATTGGTGTTTTGCCAGCATGTATGCCTGTGTGAGGGTGTCCGATACCCTAGAACCAAAGTTACAGACAGTTGTGAGCTGTCATGTGGGTGCTGAGAATTGAACCCAGGTTTTCTAGAAGAACAGCCACTGTTTTTAATTGCTCAGCTATCTCTCCAGCCCCTCATTTGAGTTTCTAAAGTGGATCAAACCTTTGGTCTCTGTCGAAAGGCCCAGGAGAGCACTGGATTAGAAAGGCAAGTCTTTGGGAGCTGTTGCTGTCCTTGGCATGGGGAAGTTTTCATGCTCAACCAAAGCACAGTATATAGTGTGACATACTTCTTAATTGAGCTGATGTTATTTCTACATCTCTGTCTGCGCCTACAGGTTCCCTTCCTGTCTGTGGGCGGGGACATTGGAGTCCGGACTGTTCAGCACCAAGACCACAGTGCCTTGAGTGGTGACTATGTTATTGAGGATGTGCAAGGAGAAGATAGGTGGTACTTTCGGCGTCTCATCTTCCTCAGCAACAGGAACGTGGTGCAGTCGGAAGCCAGGCTGCTGAAGGATGTGTCTCACAGAGGTGAGGCATCACAGATGGGACTGTGGGAGCTAAGAGCTTGGCCAAGATGGAGGGCAGAGCTTGCTCTTTGTAATCGGAGGCATGGGGCTCTTTGGGCTCTCTCTCCTTTTCCACCATCTGAGCAGGGTACTAGTAGAGATAAGCAAGCAGAAGCATTTGCACACATCCTGAGCAGAGCCTAGCTCTGGAATGATAAGGAGTAGGGGCAGTGGTCTGAATAAGCCTGATACTGGCTTTAGTGCCTCAGCTTAGTTTTATAGGCTGCTACGTATACATCCCTCATGCCCCTCTGGAGACGAACCAGAAACACGAAGGTTGCATGGAGCCCTGCTTTCCTCCATAGTATGCCCGAAGTTGTCTGCTTCAGAGGGATTTAGAGTTGGGTGCAGTGAAGAAAATAGTTTCTGAGCCTTCGCTCTAGTATGCTAGGCTCTAACGGGAAATGGCTGTAGAGCACATGGAATACGGTTGGTGTGATGGATTTCTTTTAGAATTTGATTTTTACTTACTCAGGTATTTTATTTTCGAGATAGTCTCAGTCTTTAGGTTGTCCTTGAACTTTCAGCAGTCCCCCGCCTTAGTCTCCTAAGCTAGGATTACAGGCATAAGCCACCATACCAGTCTGAATTTTAATTAATTTGTATTTAATGTGGTCACAGCTGTCTGATGTTTATAGTGTTGGTCAGTGAGACTCAGACCTTACTTGAGTTCACTCATTTTCTTTTTTTAAGATTTATTTTATTTTTAAGTAAAAGAGAGAGAGAGGGGGAGAGAGAGAGAGAGATAGAGAGAGAGAGAGATAGAGAGATGTGATGCAGGTGCCTGAGGAGGCTCTAAGAGAGCATTAGATCTTCTGGAGCTAGAGTTACAGGCAGCCATGAGCTGTTTGGTGAGGGTCCTGGGGCCTGAACTCTGCTCCTCTATAAGAGTAAGCCAGTGTTCCTAACCGCTGAGGGCCACTCTTAAGTGTGTCTAAGATGTTTGATAGAGATCTCACTGAGGAGAAATCACTACTTTGTCTTAACTGCCCCTTTTCCCTGGTTACATATGTTCATATTATTGTGACTAATTTAAAATCATGCACTTAATGTAAAAACTAAGGCAGGTTTTGGTCATGCATTGTTAGTCCTAGTACTCAGAAGGCTACTTGGCCTGCAAAGCAATTTCCAGGCCCCAGGCTGGACAGGATGAAACTAGTCAAAAAAAAAAAAAATCACTTTAGATTAAAAAGTAAAAGTTTCTGTCCTCAACCTCTCCAGTATAACTTGCCTTTGGTCACAGATATTGGTTGTCCCAATTCCCAGTCACTGCTTTTGTTTGACCATGCTGTTGTCTGGCACATTTTCCATGCTTGTGGGCTCCCACCCTCTCATCTGGTAATTCAGGCTGCAGGTTCCTTAATCCCATACCATACCTCAGTCAAATGATTGAAGAGAATTTTGCTCTTTTTCCACATTGCCCTTCCTTCCTTCCTTCCTTCCTTCCTTCCTTCCTTCCTTCCTTCCTTCCTTCCTTTTTTTTTTTTTTTGAGACTGGTTTTCTCTATGTTGCCCTGGCTGTCCTGGAACTCTCCCTATAGACCAGGAGGCTAACCTTGAATTCACAGAGATTCACCTGCCTCTGCCTCCTGAGTGCTGGGATCAAAGGTGTGTGCCACCACTGCCCAACATTATCAAATTTCTTGACTTCTTGGTAAATTTTTCTTCCTGTGAGAGGAGTAATGTCTATCACAGAAGTATGAATGACCACAAAGTAATGGTTACTCAGAAGAGATTAACATTTGAAAAGTACCCCATGGTTGTTAGTGCGGATGCTTCTAGGAAGTGTAGAGTCCTGTGAAAATTGAGAGCCATCCATTTAGGATGACACTGAAGGAGTCAGGAAAGTGGAGTGTTCTGTTGTAGAGTTTCTAGCCTCTGTAATTTCCTTCTCAGGGGGGTGGCATACTGTATGGTTCAGGAGGCACAGTAGGAAGATGGTAGATACGGGACACAAGCAGCCCTATGTTCATGTCTTAACTGCACCACCTGTTAACTGTGTGTACTTTATTGAATATCTGAGATGCTCAGTCCCCCCCTCCCCCATGGGCAAAGAATTGTAAACAGCTATGAGAAGAGCTAAGAGTAAAAAATGTTGGAATAGTAAGTGGTGTTGTAACAGGTCTTACATTCTCAGAGGGAAATACCTTAAGGCCCTTTAGTTAATATTTCCAGGTTTCAATGTGCTTTTGCTGTCTACCTTTTCTGGCTCTCTGGTATTCAGCAGTATATGGCGAATGTTAAAACAACCAGGTCTTTGTGAGGGAAGTCTGATTTGTAGAATTTGCAAATTTCTATGGTATAAATATTCTCTCAATGGTCAATTTCAGACTATCTATACAATGTCAACCAATCTGCAGCAAAACTGCTTACCAAACAGGTGGGTCTTCTGTTTAAAGCACACTGCTGCTGGTAACCCTTACTTTCCAAGGGCTAGTGTAAGAAGCCTAGGACTTCAGAGTGTGTCTCTCTCCTTTAGCCCAGAAGAAACGGAAAAAGGACAGGAAGAAACATCGACCTGCTGATACTCCTGAGGACTTCCCTTCTGCCCCAGGACAGTCCATCGATAAGAGTTACCTCTGTTGTGAACACCATAAAGCCATGATCGCTGGCCTTGCCCTGCTGAGAAACCCAGAGCAGCTCTTAGGTAAGAGGTGCCACTGCCTTCACAGCCAGAGCCTGTAAGACTGCAGGGCTAAGCTTGTTGCCATTCCACTTATGCAGGTACCACAGACTGGCAGGCACACATAGCAGGTCATCACTCACCTGAGCTATGTTCTCCACTAATGAGTTTGTGGGTAACTTGCCTCAAACAGCCTGCCATCTTGAAATATGTATTGAGATATAAGCTTTGTTTTCCTGTTTATTTTACTTTGGAATTAAGGTATAAAATATATTTAGCAAGGTATGTGTGAAGCACACAGATTTTTAAGTTATTTATAAATTTTCACATGTGCATATAGTCATGTTATGGGTGGTATATTTATCCTATCTCTAGTGCCTTTCAGTAGTGCTTTCTTGGAGCACAGAAGAGATTTTTGTTTTTTGGAGACAGGGTTTCTCTGTGTAACAGTACTGAGTACTGGCTGTCCTGGAACTCCTTTTGCAGACAAGACTGGCCTCGAACTTACAGAGACCGCCTGCCTCTGGCTTCCAAGTGCTGGGATTAAAGGTGTGCACTACCACTGCCCAGCCTAGAATTCTTCTTACAGTTAAAATGACACTAATAAGTAGCTTGATGTGTTCACTCACAAGTGCTTTACCTCAAGTCCCTAACTATACTTTATTTAATCTCAGGGTCTAGCTTTTTGTGGTGATTTGTTTCTTGTAGTACTCTTGTGGTTACTGTGGTTCTCTGCTGAGGGCTAGGATTTGGGTCTTTGTTTTCTGTGCTTTAAAGAACTTGAATGGATTGGGCTTGTTTTGTTGGGATGTCTGAAAAGGTAGTTAGGGCCCTCTGAGTTAAGAACTGGGTGAGGGACGATGCGTTCAGACTGCTTTGTGGTTATGATTGTGTCTCCATTTCCGAGGATGGAAAGTCTATCCAGTAACTCTTAAGGAACTCTTGGTAGCACGTTAGCCCATTACATTGGAGTTTGTGAGGGCCCATGATGTAGGCATGGTCCATTATCTGCATCTAGTCAAAATGAAGCCATGGCTGAAAGAGCAAATGTCTGGAGACGTCTCCGTTTCTTGGTCCTTAAATGTATATCACTAGGCAGAACAACAATTTTAACTTCCTTTTTTGTTCTCCCTGTAGAGCTAACTTTCCAGTGAGCAGATTGCAACATGATCTTCTCTTCTTTTGTTACAGAGACTCCACTGACATTATTGGTGGTGGGCCTGGGTGGGGGTAGCCTCCCCCTCTTCGTTCATGATCATTTCCCAGAGTCTCGTGTTGATGCTGTTGAGATTGATCCGTCCATGTTGGAAGTGGCCACCCAGTGGTTTGGCTTCTCACAGAGTGACCGGATGAAGGTTCACATTGCTGATGGCCTGGACTACATTACCAGCCTGGCAGGAGGAGAAGGTACTGCTGTGACAGCATTCAGAGGAGTGTTAGTTATGGAACGTTAGAGCAAGGTTGCCAGGCCTGCAGGGGTCTCTAGAGTTCATCTCTCTGAGGTGCTAACCACATCCTGTGAATCTTCCCCTGTGTGTTCATCTGGCTGTGGATTCAGTTTTGCTGGGGTGTAACAACCAGTAAAACAGACCAGTAGCCCCTGTCTGACCTTGTAACCCTGCCACCTCTTACTTACAAGGAAGCTGGAGTCTGTAGCTGGTGAGGAGAAGAGGAAGAAAAGATAGGGCATATGCTGATTTTTTTTTTTTTTTTTTTTAAACAAATCATTCAGCTGTAGGCAAAGTCAGAAATATAGTAAAACTGTTCCCACAAGTCAGTGACTTCCAGCCTCAGGGGCATTTGACAAGGTCTGCAGAGATAGTTTTGGTTGCCACAAACTGGAGGGAATGTTACTGTCACTGATGACAGAAAATCTTCTATCCAAAATGTCAGCAGTGTGAGGCTGAGAAATGCTATTGCAGGGTTTATTTTTCTCTGTACCTTACACATAGGCTGAAGTGCACATTACTTTTCTTAAGAACGCTAGATTCAATAGGTCTCTTATTCCTTCTTTAACTTCATCTGTAGGATCCTGGTGATGCTGCTCTAAGTTAGTGTACGCTTGGTCAGCCTTAGTCTAGTTAGCTGCTTTGGCCAGATGACTGGCTCTCAGTTTTGATTTTACTTTTAGAATTACCTGGGGAGCTGGGAAAAATTACCACAGGCTTCCCATCTCCTCTTACATTCTCTTGCCACCACCCTAGGGTTTCGTCCTCACGTTCTCCAGGTGATGCTCATTTCTTCCAGTATTAAAAACCACACACATGGCATGTATCATGCTAGAATGAGCCTGTTAATGTGCCTTTGGAAGGCACTTCTAAATTCGGGGGAATGCTCATCTGCTCTGTAGGGTAGTTTGAACTTTGATGAGAAAGACTGCTATAAACCATGGCATTTGAGTCGTTAATAGGCAAAGTACTCATGTCATCTTTCAGGGTTAGTTGCCCCCAGCAGGTTTCAGAGGAGCAGATGTGTGTATAGAAATGTAAATGATGTTGTCATCTTAGCCTGCAAAGACAAGGACTCACTGTCTCCTCTTTTGCAGCCCGACCCCACTATGATGTGATCATGTTTGATGTAGACAGTAAGGATCCGACACTGGGAATGAGTTGTCCTCCCCCAGCATTTGTGGACCAGCTTTTCCTGCAGAAGGTCAAAAGCATCCTGTCTCATGAAGGTAGGAAGCCCTAGAGATTGGAATGGAAAGTTAGCTCAGAGCCTCTGCTGCTATGGCAGAGGACTCGGTTTAGTTCCCAGCACCCACATCACCTGCCTCTAATTCCAGCTGCAGGGAATCCTAGGCCTTCTTGTAGACTCTGGGTGCCTGCATAACAGCATGCACATTCCCCCACATCACATAAATGCATAATGAAAAATTAAAAACCAAAATGGTTCTTTTTTTTTTTTTTTTGAGACAGGGTTTCTCTTGTGTAGCCCTGGCTATCCAGGAACTGGCTGGCCTTGAGCTCACAGAGAACCTCTCACCTCTGTCTGGAATTAAGGGTGTGTGTCACCACCACCCATCACAAAATTAAATTATTCTTTCACTCTTTTTTTGTTGTTTTGGTTTTTTGTTTTTGTTTTTTGAGACAGGGTTTCTCTGTGTAGCTTTGGATCCTGTCCTGGCACTCGCTCTGGAGACCAGGCTGGCCTCGAACTCACAAAGATCCGCCTGTCTCTGTTTCCCGAGTGCTGGAATTAAAGGTGTGCACCACCAATGCCTGGCTATAAAATTATTCTTTAATAAAAAATTACATGTAATTACATGTAAATGTGTAGTCTGATTGGTTTGTAGTTTGATTAGTTTTCTTGAATTGACTATCTACAAGCACCAAACAGACTATTTCCAGCAACCTGACCCCTTTACTTCTTTAGTAACTCTTCTTCCTCAATAAGAGTAAACACTAAACTTTCATTACAGCTTGGTTTTGCCTATTTGTTTCTTGCTATAGATGGAGTCACATGTATTATACCCTTTTTAAAAATTTTACTTATGTATTTTGTATGTATGAGTGCTCTGTCTGCATGTACATCTGCATGCCTGAAGAAACATCAGATTTTATTATATATTGTTGAGAGCCACCATGTGGTTGCTGGGAATTGAACTCAGGACCTCTGGAAGAGCCTTGAGTGCTCATAACCTGTGAGCCATCTCTTCAGTCCTGTATTATACTTTTTTAAGTGTCTGCTTTCTTTCACTCAACCTGATGTTTGTGAGATTCAACCATGGTCCATTCAACCACTGTCCATTCTTACTGCTCTTGGTATCATGTCTCTGCCACAATTCGTTTATCCAGCACCAGTGTTTGGGGTGTGTTATAAGTAATGTTACCAGTGATAGTTTTAATATGTGCTATTTATTTGGTAACTTTGCTTGCAGTTGTCTGAATAGGTACATAGGCCTGTAACTGCTCATGGTTTATGAAGATGTTCAGCTTTTGTCAGTCATGCCAACCAGTTTACAATGTGGTTGTAGTAGTTCACATTTAAGCAACTTGGTGACTCTAGCTACCACTCAGATGGTTTCCAGATATCCTGGACTTGGCATTGTGTTACTTAATGTTCATAGAAGCCCATTTTCAGATGAACAAACTTAGGTTGAGAGACTTGCCATGCTGACACTCAGAGTTGGAGCTCTAGTTCTTTGTCACTTAAAACCTGCATCCACAACCCCTAGGTATTTTGCATTTTAAAAGTCCTCTGGTAACTGGGTTGATTGGAACCTTGTTTGACAGAAGTCAGATAACCGTGACCTTCTTACTGGATAGTAAATATCCATTTGACATGGTGAGAATGTAACTTCCTTGTGGAACTGATAAATTTGTCTTTTGTGGAGTGTATTAATTATTTTCTAAAAAGATTTCTTAGGTGTGGAGAATGTTGAAGTAATGTGTTAGCTATGGGAAAACATCAGAAAGCAAGGCTAAAGTTTTCTAATGTGTCACATCTTCACAGTCCTTATGCTTTTGTGTGCTGTGTGTTCTCTGTAAGCTCTCTATTTGTTTTCTTCATTCACCAGTGTCTGTCTCTGTCAGAGAAATTTGTATTCTCCTTATGTATGTGTCTGGCTCTGTGGTCATTCTACTCTTTCTTTCCTACTCTACAGGTATCTTTATCCTTAACCTGGTGTGTCGTGATTTGGAGTTAAAAGACTCAGTGCTGGCTGGACTCAAGGCAGCCTTCCCTCTCCTGTATGTCCGGCGAATTGAGGGGGAAGTGAACGAGATCCTGTTTTGTCAGCTGCAACCAGAGCAGAAACTTGCTACACCAGAGCTCCTAGAAATGGCTCAGGCTTTGGAGCGGACCCTGAGGAAGCCTGGGCAGGGTTGGGATGACACTTATGTCCTGTCAGATATGCTGAAGACTGTGACAATTGTGTGATTGGTGGGGCCAGTCAGCCCTCTCAGCTTTCTGCCCAGACTGACTTGTATTCTTGGGCTGCTGGAGTATGATGCACAGTTCTTTTGGAACATATGTTTTTCTTGGTTTCATACTCAGCCTAGTCCCTCCCACCTTTTGGGATGGGAGGCAGCCCAGGGATGATTATGGAAGAACCAGTCGTTTGCTTCTGGAGGCTGAGGGAAGACCAAGGGCAGAAGTTACAGTTGGGCAGTGTGCTGATGTGGATCTTCAGTGTCTTCCCGAAGGTCATATGCTGAAAGCTGACTCCCTGGGCCCCTTTGGAAAATGGAGGAACTTTTAGGAGGGGCTTTGTGGAGGAAGTGAAGGCACCAGTGTGTAACTGGTGAAGGGCTGTGGGGACACTGGCCTTCCTCCTTGCTTTTGGACTGCTGTCAAGTGAAGTGCTTGTTCCACAGCATCTTCTCCTCCACCATGCCCTGCTTACCTCAGGCCCAAGGACAATGGGACTGCCCACCGGGGACCTCCAGACTAGGCCAAATAAACCTTTCTTCCTTGCAAGCTAGTTTATTTCAAGTATTTTTATAGTAACTGAAACCTAAGAGCAGTTTTTAGTTTCATTCCCTATACAAAGGAAATTTGTACCAATGAAGACCAGTCCCTCATCCAACTCCCAGGGCACTTACTGGCTCTTGAGAGGTTTTATGTACACAGAGTCACTTTATCTGTCTCTTCTTTCCAACTAAAAGAACGATTTATTGCCAGACGTTGGTGGCGCATGCCTTTAATCCCAGCACTCGGGAGGCAGAGGCAGGCGGATCTCTGTGAGTTCGAGGCCAGCCTGCTCTCCAGAGTGAGTGCCAGGCTAGGCTCCAAAGCTACTGGAAAAAAAAAAAGCTACCTGTCTCGAAAAAGCAAAAAAACAAAAACAAACAAACAAAAAAATGATTTATTTTTGCATTAATGTCAGGCAAATGAGTCTGTATGAAAAGTTTACAACTTCATATATATGCATACATATACATACACACATATGTATACACATGCACATACACATATATGTGTAATGTATTTTGATTACATTTCCCCACCCTGTTACTCCCTCATCTTCCCTCTCTAAACAAACCCTTTTCCTAACAAAAAATTTCATTTTTTTTGTTAGACCACTGCATTTAATTAGTGTTGCTTGCATGACAATAGGTGGGGGTTATTTACTTGAGCAGCAGCAATACCAGTTACACCACTGTAGAGTATTATTTCCACCCCCACCCCACAAATGTTAACTATATAGCACCTTGAGAAGGATGGGTGTAAGGATTCAGGCATTATGATTGCCTGCCCTGTCACCTGGCAGAATGCATTCAGGCAGTACCCTGGTCAGCCCAGGTGCAAAGAACTCCTTTAAAAGAAAGACCCCTGCCCATTGCTCTCTTTCCTGCTGTTCCCCTGGGGCAGACAGGATTTTTCCTGTTTCCCGCTTCTGTCTTCTCTCTGTGTCTCTGTGTCTCTTAACCTCTTTTCTCTTTCCTTCCCTCTCCCTTCCCTTTCTAATAAAACTTCTCACTTAAGCTCTGTCTCCTTGGCATGTTTGTCCTCCACCTTGGTCACCCTCGCCTGCCAGGAAATCCCTTGAGCTTTATCATAACAGTAGGCCTTATGAGCCTTTCCCCCTTTATAAGAATTCTGCCCAACTTTGGGCATAGCAGGTGCTGGGAAAGGAGTGTTGTGAACTTAAGGCTGTTAACAAATTGTGAAGTGAGTTAGACTTAAAACAAATGCTAAGGGAAGATCATAGGCAAACCAGAGAAGAAACACCCATGCAAAGGCCCCCATGATTCTTGGAGCCCTGTAGATTGCCAGAAAGGTATCCCCAGTGTGCCTAGATTTTTATCATGAGCTAGAAATATGGGAGTAAGCTAGTGTATATTAAAGTGTTGGCCAATCAAAAACCATTTTGAAGACATTTACTGTGCGTCATCAAGTTTCATCTTCTACCTAAGAGATAGCCTATAGAAATGTAGGATGCCAGAGAGAGTCTGGTATAAGCCTGCCTTTGAGCATATTCCAAAGAGTAACCTGATAGCTAGGAGTCAACACTGAAAAGTCTTATCTTGTTTTAACTCCAGTGGTCTAGAATGCTGATGGTTGGATGCAATGGTTCTCACAATCTGGGAAAGTATACAGTTTTCAGTTTCCAGAGCCATCGTGTAACAGGGCGAGAATATGATATGATACTTTGGTCCCTACCAAACAAGTTCTGCAGCAATGTAAAATGGTTAAAGTTGACTATTGCCTCTTATTCTGAACCAAGTCTTCAGTGTGCCAACCTGTCATGCTTTTGCTTGCTAATAGGATGACTTCCCTAGTCTGTCTTGTATGGGTATAGAAACAGTTCTTATCCTTACTGCACACTGGAGTCACTTGGCATAGTAAGCAGAATAATGCTTCTTCAAAAATGTCTGCAATCTGTGAATATGGTACAGCACACTGTAGTGGGGAATCGATACAGCAGGTGGGCTTGATAATCAGCTGATTATAAACTATGGATGTTATTTTGGATTATGGAGGTAGGCCCAGTGTTACCATGAGGTTATTTAAATGGCAGAAGGGCACAGAAGTGTCAGTATCAAAGTGGACATGAGGAAGACTCCACTGGTCATTGGAGATGGAACGAGGCCACTAGCCAAGGAACACAGTTGGACTGTAGAAGTTAGGAAATGTAAGAAAACTAACCAGGTTTCCAGGAAATGAGGCTCTGCCCTGTAATCTCCAGCATTGCTGAAACTGTCAAAAGCTCAGTTTTAGCCAATGAGATCCATTTTGGGGATTTCTGAATTGCAGGATGTAGTTTGAATGTAATGGGCCCCCATAAGATCACAGGGAGTGGCACTATTGGAGGTGTGGCTTTGTTGGAGTGGGTAAGGCCTTGTGGGAGGAAGTGTGTCATTTCGGAGGTGGGTTTGAGGTCTCATATATGCTCAAGTCACACCCAGTGTCTCGGTTCACTTCCTATTGCCCACACAAAATGTAGAACTCCAAGCTACCTCTCCAGCACCATGTCTGCCAGCACACTGCCATGTCCAACTGTGATGATAATAGACTGAACCTCTGAGCTGTAAGCCACCCCAATTAAATGCTTTCCTTTATAAGAGTTGCCATGGTCATGGTGTCTTCACTGCAACAGAACCCCTTACTAAGACACAGGACTATACGATAATATTGTTTGAGTTCCTCTAAGCTTAAAATAGCATGTCACAGCAGCCCCAGGAAACTAATAATCTGGGCAGCCTTAAAGGTCACAGAGGTTGAAGATTCCATCCCTGTTTGGGCATATTCTGGGAACCAGGAAAAGGGTGTGTCATCAGTGTAGTGCTGAGGTACAAGTTCAGCCATGGCTTGGTAATTGGTGAATGTTGCCTCACTACATGCTAGCCTACTCCTCGGTTCTTTGCTAGCTCACATCCCGGAGTAGATATCCTTTGAGTCAACTGAGGACATGAGCTTGCTGCAGAGGGCGGTTTCCTCTGAAGTGAGCAGCTTCTTGCCCCACTCCAACAGAACAGTAAGTGCCGATCCGAGGGTCTACTGAATGAATGGAACTCCAGGCTTTCTCTCTTGTGCCTTGGCTGGCTGATTGGTTCCTATGTATTTGTTAAATAGTCAATAAGAAATGGGATTGGTAAATTGAGTTTCCCTTTTCATATTCATTAGGGCTTTAAAAATATTTATTTATTTATTTATTTGAGAGGCTATCCCATGCCATTACAAGAAGCATGTAAAGGGAAGGCAACAGCTTCTGTAGACAGCAGGGCAGCTGCTAATTTACGCTAATGGGTCCTGGAGCCATATGATCAGGAGGTAGCACAGAAGGTTAGACCACTTCTTAGGAGTCTCAGATCCTTGTCAGAACAGGCAGGAAAGGAGCCAGTCCCTAGAAAAGCCACCTCCTTAAGTGACAGGAGATTGGACTCACTGCCTCCTCCTGTCTGAAAGACCAGTCTAAGCCGGTTCCTATGCTTCCCAGTAGATGGCACTAGAAATCACACTTAAGTCTGTGATGTCTGTAACATTCCTGGAGGAAGGGTAAATAAAACTCAAGATGCAGTTCAGTGAACAGTGTTCTGCTTCTGTTAGGTATGAGGACACTCTCCTACTTTGTATTTCTCTCCATTCTCCGAATCCCTGCCCACTCTGCTCTGGTCTCCCTTTCTTACCTTGTACACGGAGACAGCAGCACTTGTTTCACTCATCCTCTAATGGTGCAAATCTGGAAGTAGGCATCTCTTTGCTCCACCCCTTTGATTTAGAAGGTAGAGTAATTGATGGGGGAATGCCATTAAGAAAGGAAGGAACGACCTAGTTCAAGAGAGGGAGGAATGAAGAACGAAGGGGTCTATACCAGGTTGGAGAAACCCATAGAAACAGTTGGCCTGAAAAAGGGAAAGCATATCGACCCCAGACGCTCATTGGGAGGCCAGTACGGGACTAATCCAGCCCCCTGATCATAGATGCCAATGGAGAGGCCCCTGCACTCCTGGGAGCCTCCGGAGGTGGACTGGCGTTTTGCCCTGGTGTGTGTGTGGGACTTCGAGAGCCCATCCCACTTGAAGGGATGTGCTTTGTCTCTGAACACATGGGGAGGGGCCTAGGCCCAGCACAGGAAGATTTGGTGGACTTGGTGGAGCTCCGGTTGGGGGCCCTACCCTGCCTGGGGAGTGGTGGGTGGATGGGGTGGGGGGTAGGTTGGAGGTGGGGGAGAAGGAATGGGGGTGAGGGGAGGGAGAGGGAGAGGGGAATTACATGTGAAACAAGCCTGTTCCCTAACTTGAATTAATAATAATAATAATAATAATAATAATAATAATAATAATAATAAAAAAAAGAGAGAGAGAAAAAAGGAAGGAACGTAAAGCTAGAACAACGCAAGAAACAAAAACAATAGATGAGGGCCCAAGCCGACATATTTCCATGATTCCTGCCAAGATGGAAGTAATTTCATTTTTAAAATAGAGATATACATGTTTATGGGTACATTGTGGTAATTTGATAATCTGTAATATCCTGCAATAAAATTAGGGGTTCTATTTGTCATTCCACTGCTCTATGTATAGTTCTATGCCAATACCATGCTCTGCTGGTTAGTATAGCTTTGTAGTATGTTCTCAAGTCAGCTTTGTGTGCTTCTGACTGTTTTGCTGAGGATGACTATATCAGTCTGCATTCTCTAGAACGACAAAAACAGTGGAATGATCATATGTTGTAAAAAGGAGTTTATTAGATTGGCTTACACAGTAGGGGCTGGATACCCCAGCAATGTCTGTCTGTCTGCTGGGGGTGGGGTGGGGCAGAGAACCTGGCACCTACACAGTCCCAGTGGAAAATTCTTGGAGAGTTGCTGGTCTTCAGTCCATGTGGACTTTGGTGGTATCTGTATTGGTCTGTCATGGGTTTCCTATTTGGGGTGAGTAAGGTGTGTGTGTGTGTGTGTGTGTGTGTGTGTGTGTGTGTGTGTGTGTGTGTGTGTTGCATGCATCTCTCCAGGAAAAGTTTCACATAACAGTCAGAGATGTCGCACATATCAGTCTTTCCTTTCACACTTACAATGTAAATACAGTTTCAGCAATTGCTTCAGTGCTCCTTTCTACTAACTCTGTCGCCTATGCCTTGTGTTTGGTGTTGAATTCTCTTCCCTTCATGAATACTTGTGTTTCTGATTTTTGGTATACTTTTTTATTGTTGATTAAATATTGGATACTGTGAATTCTATATAACTGGATGCTATATATATATTTGTGTACCTGTATTCTTGAGCTTTATCCCAAGATGGCAGATAAGATGCTAAAAAGGAGTTTGACCCTTTTGGGTCTTATTCATGAATTTTGTTAGAAATATGATGAAGTGTTTAGAATAAAGTCAACTTTACACCACTTTTGTGGTGAAAACTTTTATTTACTTTGCCTTGGGCTTCATGGAGTTTTCTAGTCAGGACAAAAGAGCTACTCTTGACTCTGTGTGTGAACTCTTGGGATTATTTCAGTCTTCCCAGACAGAAGAGAAAACTTGGAACCCTCTACCCCGGTTGATCTATTTGGATGTTCAGCTGTGTCTCTTCACTTCCTTGCATCTGCCAGGCCTCATGTCTGTTCCTGTTCTCAGGGCTATCACCTTGCCATCTCAAGGCACCACCTGCCTCAATCGCATGACTCCTCTTACCCCTCTGTCTCCCGTGATTATTGTACTTTATTGCCCAATGTATTCTGACTTACATTTCACCTGGGAGAGAAAAGTATGGTCCCCAATATAATTTTCTTGGAAATAAAGTTCCCGTCGTGAAATTTAATCTAGAAATTTAATCCTAGAAAAGAATCCGCCGGGTGTGGTGGTGTACACCTTTAATCCCAGTACTAGGGAGGCAGAGGCAGGCGGATCTCTGTGAGTTTCAGGCCAACCTGGTCTCCAGAGCGAGTGCCAGGATAGGCTCCAAAGCCACACAGAGAAACCCTGTCTCAAAAAACAAAAAAACAAAAACAAAAACAAAAACAATTCCTATTTTACTTTGAATGTTTTTGTCCTTTTTTTTTTAATTTTTTAATTAATTATTTATTTTTTTTTGAGACAGGCTTTCTCTGTGTAGCTTTGGAGCCTATTCTGGCACTCCCTCTGTAAACCAGGCTGGGCTCAAACTCACAGAGATCCACCTGCCTCTGCCTTCCGAGTGCTGGGACTAAAGGCGTGTGCCACCAACGCCCGGCAGAAACACATTTTAAGAAGTGTTTCTTTCCTAAATCTGAGGCTAGAGGTTAGACCAGTTTCAGATTTTAAAGATCCTTAGGAGTCTAGTCAAATCATGTGAGTTTTCTGTGCCAGGGAACTCCTCTGAACCTTTCAGTTGCTCTGTCTGGAGCCTGCATTTGTAGACTGTGGCTGGCTTCTCATCCTCTTTCATAAGTACTATAAATTGAGCATGGTTTCCCAAACTTTCTAAAGAGATAACAACTATCTTCCTTCCTTCCTTTTTATTTATTTATTTTTTTTAATGTTTTTCTGAGACAGGTTCTTTCTGTGTAGCCCTGGCTATCCCAGAACTCAATCTGTTGACCAGGCTGGCCTCAAACTCGCAGAGATCTACCTGCCTCTGCTTCCCAAAGTGCTGATATTAAAGTTGTGTGCCACCACCACCCTGTGTTTCAAGCACAGGCTTTGTCAAGCAAAATGCTCTCAATAAACCATCGTGGGAAGAGTTAATAAGCAAGTACCTGAATGACTGGTTAGTGTAGGGTTCTGTCCCCTTTTGGGCGTTTCCAAAGAACTCAGCAGGAGACTCCAACACTTCTGCAATGCCTGAGCCCCACTGACTTCCTGTTAGCATCAGGGATGCCGGCCCACTGGTTCTAGCAGGACTTCTGACATTCTGGAGAGCCGTCCTCTCACCACCTTCACAGTAGTTTTACATTAATAGCGCCCAATTACCTTGGAGTCTTTGGGCAAAAGGTGCCAACTATAGCCACATCAATAGCAGGTGGCAATTACTCTGTTCCCTGAAGTCAGAAACCTAATCAAGTTCTGACTGGAACTAGGTTTGGACTGTAAATGTCACCATTTAGGGAAAAAAAAAAGCCATGAAACTAATAGAAAGGACTTTTATTTTCCCCTTAACAGATCATGGCATAAATTGCTCCTGCTGACCTGATGATGAGATGATTAAAGGCCTCTTCCTAGAACATAGGTATTACAAGGAGACTGAAGCACTTTCTTGCCAGTAGGTCCTCTGTAGCCCATTGGGCTATTGAACAAAGTGCAGTGGTCAGAACAGAAAGTTCTTCCCCAGACACACATTCAAGTCTATCTTTCAGGCACAGCCATGCTTTTCTTGCCTCATTCTACTGAATGATGTTTCCCAGGCTGGCCGCTATTGGCTCATGGCTCTCAGCTCAATGGCTTCTGTCTATGGAGTATATGCTGAATGTTCAGGTTGGGGCTCCTCTGTTGGCAATCCTCAACTTCCTGTCTGGGGAAAGTCATGACCCTTAATCTGGAAGAACACTCAGTAGAAACACTTTAGGGCCTGGTGGTAATTTGGAAAATTTTGGTAGGACTTCAGGACCTCTGAATCTTCCAAGGAGTCCCTTGCTCTCTCAAGCCTTCCTCACATTCCTACCCAAATCCTGTAGTCTTTCTTTGGCCTACCAGATCCTAAATAATGTCATGGAGACTTTTTATTAATATGAAAGCTTGACCTTAACTTAGGCTTGTTCCCAACTAGCTTTGTTGTGCCCAAATTCTGAAACCCCAAAATCACAAAGAGTCACATTTCGATGCAAAAGCAAAGAGTCTTTTATTGCAGTTGTTTAATAAGCTAACCCCATTAGCTCCGGCCTTTCATCCATCACCACGTGGATGGCTGGAGAAAGACCCTGAGAAACCTCAAGGTGGGGAATATGTCAGATAGCAAGGGGAGTGTTTAGGGGTATGCAACAGTCTCAGGATTGGTACGCTTCCAGGCTTGGACGACCTGCCCTGTGTTGATTGGTCAACTGGTTGTTATGGCCCATAGGCCCTCCCAGGGCAATTGCTATGCTCTGCATGTCACTGTTGTGCACTTGTATGTAAAGCACACCCAGAGCCATAAAGCACAGCCCCACCAGCTAACTTCTGATTGGTTCTTTGCCATGAGGGTATCTGACCTCCTAGTGACCAGGACAGGAGGGGCAAGGTCAGGCGAGCACATGTTAGCCTGTCATGGCTGCTAAAACGGGGGGTGGGCGGGTGGGGGGCTGGTCCCTTCAGCTTTTAAATCTTAAATCAGCCAATTTATATTAATCTATGTTTTGCCACATGTCTCATTACCTCTCCTCAGTAGAATATGTCCAACTTCCACCATGTCTGGCTGGCAAATACAATTCTTTCCCAGGGTTCCTATCTCTCCCTGGAAGTCTCGCTTATCCTCTCCTGCCTAGCTATAGGCTGTTCAGTTCTTTATTAAACCAATCAGAAGGTTCCTTAGGCAGGTGAGGTTAAACAGAGACACATCTTCACACAGTGTACAAAAAGATTATCCCAACATGTTACAGTGTCCAGAACTGACTTAAGTGCATCAAGTATGTGAAAGACATAGTGTGCTGGAGGCTCATTACATTTACACACAAAGGTGGGTGTTTAATCTGTCCTATTCATCATTTCATACTTTGTAATAGACATCTGAGGCAGATGCTTGCTAACATCTTCACATTTTCCCCATTTATCTTCTCTCTCTCTCTCTCTCTCTCTCTCTCTCTCTCTCTCTCTGTCTAAGATAAGGCATCCCTGGATGCCCTGGAACTCTGTGGACCAGGCTGGCTTTGAACTCACAGAGATCCACCTGCCTTGCCTCTGCTTCCTAAGTGCTGGGATTAAAGGCGTGTGTCAACACCGCCTGGCTATCTTTTTTTTTTTTTTTTCTTTTTCATAGACAAGAAAACAAAAAGTGTTAAAGAAATTACTTCATGTATTAGGAGCTATCTAGTGCACAAAATTTAAAATAGTGATTCTAGTTCCAGTGATCACCTCGCTGTTCCCACCCCCCCAAAGGCTCTTGATGGTCAGGAACATTTTCTTTAGCTCTTGTTTTTTACTCCACAGCAGAAAATGACACAAAGTAGAAGAAATACCAATGTTGATATTAGAAAAACCTTACTTTGAATCCTGGACCAATCACTCACATGCTTTGTAACTTTGGACAAACTACTTAACCTCTCTAACCCCAAGTTTACTTTTCTACAAAGTGGAATGCAAGCCTTCCAAGAAGATTCTGAGCAATTATGGGTGTAAGTGCCTGGTAGACCAGATATACCAGAGGTATTTATTATTAGTCATCTTGTTCTCTCTCTCTTTTTAGTATAGTCTTCTGACCTCAGTGGGAGCTTCTTCTCCATAACAGCTTCTGTTAATTTAAACTTCCTCAGTCTGCCTTCTCTTTGTCAAATTAATGATGAATTTATATTGTTTTATATTCACATTTCTACCCACGAATCATATTGGAAGCCATGGGGGACATTAGATCTCATTGTGTCATGTATATTCTACACATGCAAAGAACACTTAGGATGAGGTAGTGTTATGACATCAGTGTATCTCCCAGAGTCCATCTATTGGATACCTCATATCCAACATCTTAACAGTGAATTCCCAGAAGCTTTGAGAAATTAAATCATCCCCAAATAAGATCTTATCCTGCCTGATGGAAGCACATAGCTCTCAACCACTTGTCTCTGTTGTCTTGAACCTTGTGAACTTGCTTCTCCATTTTGTTTATTTCCTTCCATTTGCCTTGGAGTGAAAACCATGTGTGTATGTGAACATTCCAAATTGTGTAGTGGCGGTAGTCAGGTGAGGAGGTTCTTTCCTGAGATGAGAAAGTGGGATGAAAGCCACCTCCCAGAGAGACAATCACTTGAACACACATAATCACATAGTGTCTTCTTTGAGTCCTTGAGTCTTGGTGACTAACTTTTCCAAAGGCTGTGATAAGAACACAGATGGTGGGCTGGAGGGATGGCTCAGCTGTTAAAGGCTAGGCTCACAACCAAAAATATAAGAACACAGATGGTGTAGAGGGAAAGGGTGTAGGGGGAAAGCAATGAAGGGGGAAAGTGGTGTAGAGGAAAAGTGAGAAGGGAGAAAGTGGTGTAGAGGGAAAGTGGTACAGAAGTCAAGTTGCAGATTTTCCTTGTCATTGTACCTAAACCCATCCTCTTTTGCATACAAGAATTTATTTTTTTTCACAATTTTAGGCTTGGAAATACAGATATCACTGTGGTCTAGATATGGTCAGTGAAATGAGAGGTCAGGTTTCCAAGTGGACTTCTGAGAAAGCCTGTTAAGTAGACTGAGTCATCTCTGATGTCTTTTTAGCTTCCATTCTCATTTTTACCTTCTGTTAAGAACATTGTTAGATTCCTGGAGGTAGGCTAGACATTTTGTGACAGAATAGCCTGCTAAAGAAGGCAGTACAGAGAAAGAGAGGGAACCTGTATTCGTAGTGTCACTGTGGAGCTTCTTAGTCTGGATTTCATAATAAGACATTTTGTTATTAAAAAAATCCACTCTTTAGTGCAGTCACATAAGCTCATGACCAATACACAGAATATGATGGAAAACTCAAGAGGCCTCCACTGAAATTCTTTTTTCATCGCTTATTTCTATGAGGTTTGAGGAAAAATTTACCTATCTCATTGGGTGTGCTGTTAATGTTATTAATAAATTCTTGGTCTTTAGTCTGTTTCATGTTGAGTTTCAGCCATACCTCAGCTCTCTGGGTATGCAATGTTATGACTGTAGTTTTTGCAGACTAATGTTGCATGCTGGGATCTACATTTCTGGTGTTTCCAAGGCAGTCCATCTCCTACTGGGCATTTCTGTGCTACGGATTCTGCAGAGTGGCTCCATTCCTATGACAGGTTTCTGCCTGGATCTTCAGATAGCATCCTCTGAACTCTAGATGTAGGTGGTATGCTTCCACAGTCCTTGCATCTTGCAGGATTATTTGTTACATGGGAAGGCTTCATGTGTGGCCCTATAGTGCTAAGAGCTATATCTGTGCACACACAAGCCACATCTGGGGCAGCCAGGGGGTTTTGTGTCAGGGAATTGGGAACAGACACTGGAGGCAGCCCAGGAGAATGAGTGTTGAGTACCTGATACCCTTGTTTTTAAGATAGGGCTCTAGACCTGATGGTGTAGGCAGTCCCCACTCCCCTCTAAGATTTCAGATATATCTTCAGGGTCTTCTGTTCAAGTCAACTCTCTTTACCAAAAAGTTCCTTGGCCATATTCTTGATCTGCTTTTAGACATGTTTCTTTACTTCCAACTAGACCAGCTGTACATTTTCCATATAGTTTTGCATGCATTTCTTTTTAAACTATATATTATCTTTAAATCATTTCTTTCCTCTAACATCTTACTGTAAAGAGGCAGTATGAAGAGCACCATGCTGCTCCTGCAATGTTTTGCTTAGAAGTTTCTTCCACCGAATATGCTAGCTCATTGTGCTTAAACACTAACACTCATAAAACCCTGGTGTGTCCAACCTACTCTATGAAGCTGAGTATTGCTATAAATGTGGTCTAACAAAACCACAAGCTTATTTAAAACATTGTAAGACTTCTCAAAAAGTTCAATTGGGTGTTTCTTGAGGGTGAGCTTTGAGATGCCACTGTCATGTCACTCTGTCAAAAGGTTGGGACATGTTTGCTAGAACATGAGCACAGTTCTTTGCCACCTTATGACAAAGATGGTTTTTCCTTGTGTCTAGTAGCTTATTACACATTTCCACTGACATCATATCAGAATGTACTTTATTGTCCACAATTCTACCAACATTCTGATCATAAAACATAAGATATTCCCCAAATGCCTTGTCGTCTTCTAAGTCCTTTGGCATTACAATGAACACTCCATGTATGGAGATGTAGGAATTTAGTAGCCAAGGTCTCAAATTCTTCTGGCCTTCACCCATTGCTCAGTTCCAAAGCCACTTCCCCATTTTCAATTACTTATAGCAATAACCTCATGCTTGGTAGCAATTCCTCAGTCTGTTTTATGGTGCTATGGCAGAATATGATATACTGTATCACTCATAAATAATATAAACTTACTCGGCTCACAGTTCTGGAGGTTGGGAAATCTAAGTGCACAGAACTAACTTCTGGCAAGGGCCTTCATGCTACATGATCTTGCTTTAGAAGATGGAAGGGTGAGAGGGCATGGGACAGGAAGGAAGAAGGAGGAGAAGTCCTTACATTGTGATAACACACTCACTCACTCCTACAATCCTGCTCTCAAATTAAATAACAACCTATTAAATATTCCACTTCCCAGTATGATTGCATTGTAGATTAAGTTACAATACACAGACTCAGAGAATACATATGAGCTGTATTATCTATAACTGATAATGACATACTATCAGTTTTGGGGTGACTAAATGAGGACATATGGATGAACTAGTCTAGCACAGTGTCTGTTACATAGATAAACTGAAATAGATGCTTTCTTAAGTTGCGCATCTTCCTAAATGAAGCTTTTGGGACTTTAGTTTAGAGGCGTTCTCCATACTTGGGCTGAACATTGATGTATACTTAAGATGAGCCCTCAATGTTCATATATACAATATTACAAATTATATTTATTTTCACTTTACATTTACACATAATATTCTTTATAATAAAAATTCAGCAAGGCATGGTAGTGCATAATTTTGATTTCAGCACTCAGAAAGCAGAGGCAGGTGGATCACTGTTGAGTTTGAGGGCAACCTGGTCTATATAGTGAGTTTCGGGCCAGCTAGAAAATTCTGTGTCAAAAAATAATTTAAAACATGGATGTATAATAAAACAAAGACTTGAGGACAACTTCAAGCATTTCCTGCATCATCATCATCACTTAGGATGCTTGTTAGGAAAGCAACTCTAGGGCCCTGAAAATGTAAAAGCTGTGGGAATGATCCTCACAGACACCTGGGTTTTAGGATCAATAATTAAAGGAAAACTCTCTTTATAGTTCCAAGACTGTGGTAGCAATTCTATCTAGGATTCTGGACTGTTAGTATTTTTTTTTCTTGACTCCATGTAATATAACAGTGGTCAGCACATATAAGTAATAAAGGTTATAAAACTTAAAGCCATCTTCATCAGTTTGAGTCAAGACCTGCTGAAAACAAAGTTGGGAAGATGGTAAAATTTGCCTTTGTTTCACAGTCATCTGATCCTGGTTTTCCTGCAGGTTCTCTGCACCCTCACAATGACTCAGGTCTTACAAGGCCTTTCTTTCTCTCTCTCTCTCTCTCTCTCTCTCTCTCTCTCTCTCTCTCTCTCTCTCTCTCTCTCCTTCCTTAACAGAAATGTATATTTATTCAGTTTTACATATTGAAATGTTATATTTCAATGTGATTTTTTTTGAAATTATGACTACATATTTTCCCTTTCCTCCTCCAGACCCTCCCATAGACTCCTCTTTACTCTCTTCCAAGTTTATGGCCTCTTTTTGTCATTGTTGTTACATACATTGTATGTGTGTGTGTGTAAAAACCTAAATACAACCTGCTTAGCCTATATAATATTACTCGTATGTGTATGTTTTCAGGGCTGACTATCTGGTACTGGATAATCAACTAGTGTGCTTTTGCCTAGTGAAGACTGTTTCTCCAGCTCTCTGTTACCTATAGTTTTTTTTTTCTTTGTGTGTGTGTGTGTGTGTGTGTGTGTGTGTGTGTGTGTGTGTGTGTGTGTAAGGTTGAGGCCTAGTGGACCTTCCCTGTCCATGTGAGCTAGTCTATTAGTGTTGTCCTTATTCAGCTCATATTTAGGCAGTAATGTTGGTGAGAATGTATGGATGTAACTTCTGACTTTGTTCCTCTGGCTTTTACAATCTTTCTGCCCCTTCTTTTGAAATTACCCATGATCCTTAAGTGCAAGAGTTGTGTTGTATATCAGTTGAGATAGGCTACACAACTCTTCATTTTGATTGGTTGTAATTTTCTGTTATTTCTCTGCCAGGACCCATCTTACTTTCTATTAAGATGAGACCATGCCCTAATAATACAAGTAATTCTCTTAATTTTTGTGCCTTGTGGAACTATACCAGTGAATTACTGTATCTAGACAGATAACCTGGAACAATGGATGAAAAGAGCTTAGGATTTGGAATAATTTATGTAGTAATACTCAGAAACACATGTTGAAGTCTTATCACATCACAGGCACCATCCTGAGGACCTGAAAGTAGAAGGAAAGCAGTTTTTACTTTGAAAGAATACAAAGTTTAGGCTAGAGAAATACACACAAACCATTAAATACAGAGATAACTGTTGTAGTATGGATATTATCTTTATATTTTATGTTGGTATAACAAAACATTTCTTCTTGGGTTCTTTCCCAATAAAACAAATTGATTCATCACAGTTCTAGCGGCTGTGCTTGGTCTTCTTGATAGGACACTCTGCAGTTCTGAAATTGTGATGTAGAACATGACATCAAGAAAGAATAAGTATGTTAGGGATCTTATTTTTATAATAAAACGCCTCTCTTGATAACTCATTAGGCCATGAATGGATTAATTCAGGTACAAAGGCTCTACCAGTCACCTCCCACTGACATAAGACTTTGGAAATAAAAGTGTTCAACACATGAATTCTGGGGAACATACATTTAATATATATCAGATGTAAGCAATTCGCAGGAGAAAAGGGTCTGTCTCTACTTAGGGGAGACAAGAAGGGCTTCCAGAAAATGCAGTACAAGAGCTGGAGGACAAGTAGTTAGCTTGAAGGAATTCTGGACAAATTGTCTTGGTAAAGACCCAGAGCATAAAAAAGCTGGACAACTTTAGAAAATTGTGTGTGTGTGTGTGTGTGTGTGTGTGTGTGTGTGTGTGTGTGTGTGTGGTGTTGTTTGTGGTGGGAGGTTAGGATATGTGACTGGGCCCCAGCCATGCTAACATGTCAGCTTTATATACTTAGTAACTGAGCCATGAATTTTGAGGCAGTAAGACACCCAAGGTTTATGTATAGATCATCCCAGCAGCAGAATGAACAGTTTAGAAGTAATATCAACCTGGAGAGGGGAGGGGGAAGGGAGGGAGGAAGGGAAGGAGGAAGATAGATAGATAGAGAGAGAGAGAGAGAGAGAGAGAGAGAGAGAGAGAGAGAGAGAGAGAGAGAGAGAGAGATCTAGAAAGCGAGTAAGAGTAATATTGACCAGGTGAGGGATTGTGAGAGTGAGAGCTAGTGATGGAGGTGACAAGAAGAGGGTGGATTGGAAGAGTAGGGACTTTGAGTCAGGAAGAGTGGGTATTGACTGAGATAAGGCGAGAGGGGCTCCGTTTCTAGCTCTAGCCATCAGGTGAATGGTAGGACTGCTTTTCTGAAATAGATAACTAAGTAGTTACTTGACCTGCCCAAGTCTCATTTCTTTGTGTCTAAGATGGAAATGTTATGTATCCAAGAGGCATTCTATTCATGAAGACTAATGAACAATAACAGCAATCCAGGAATATCATTCTCTTAAAAATTAGAATGCATAATTTACTTTCCCCAAGTAACACAATGCCTAAGTCTGCATAGATCTTCAAAAAGACATTAGTTAATAGGTGTGCATGCACGGAGCCCTGGGACTTACATTTGGAGGAAGGAAAAACAAAATGCTCTTTGTCTAAGGGTTGAGGGTGGGAGTATAGGGTGTGATGAGAGGGAGGCTGGAGATAGGCATGGGAATATGATTTTCAATACATTTCCCTTTCTATGGTTTATTTGATATATGTGTAGATGGAGGTTCCTGTCCAGCCTGGTCCTGCCACCCTTCAGCCCCAAATAAACACATAGACACATTATTTACAAACTGTTTGGCCGATGACTTACGCTTCTTACTGGGTAGCTTTCTCTTAATTATTAATCCATAACTATTAATCTATATATTTCTACATGGCCTTATCTTACTGGAGAAGGAGCCAGCATGTTGCTCCTTCAGGGGCTACATGGCATCTCCCTTGTGTCCTCTCTCTGCTTCCCACCCCCCCCATTTTCCTCATAGCCCCGCCTATATTTCCTGCCTGGCTACTGACCAATCAGTGTTTTATTTATTAACCAATAAGAGAAACATATATACAGAAGGACATCCCCTCAACAACCATGACCATATAAACATTAAATTAAAAAGGATAAATTTCTGATTGACTGTAATGGAAGAAACTTAGCCATGTGTTCAATGGTTCCCACCCAAAGTCTTGAGGTACTTTTACCTCCATGCCTGTATATGGAGGTAAAAACAAATGAAAATAACAACAGCAGCAAAAATAAACAAAAAAACATGTCTTTTTTCTGGAATTTTCTTCCAAACTGTCTCCCTTGGCTAATCCCCACTTGGACTGCCATTTCCTTCCTATTAGCCTCATCTTTCTATGCTACCCCCATTCATGACATTCTCTTGTCTTCCCATGGGATGTTATAATTTCTTTGATGATTCTCCTGTTGGTCTATAAACGTTGACTTGCATGTCTTTCTACTCATTAGACTTTCCTCCCTTTGCATTTATAGCGCATACATGTCATCATACATGTTCATGAGATGTTTGTTTCATGAATGAGCCCTGTTATGAGGAATAGTGACTTTATCCTCCAGACTTTTGGAAGTAGTTTTTATTTCAAGCATGTTTACCCTTAAGCTCTGGTCAGACTATTGTGCTGACCTGTTGTCTTCGCTTTCCCAGTGCTTCCTCAAGTAGACTTATAACTGTCTACCTGTTTGGGTCTTAGTTATGGCTGTAGAGTAAGAAGCAGAAGTCCTTCAGCTTTTGGTGCTGACATAAATATATCTGATCCCATGGTCCAAAGGAGTCCAGTTGCCTTAAAAGAAGTTGATTAGTTTCTCCTCTAATTAGGACAGGAGCTTTCTGGAAGAGAGATTACCACTTTATGCCCCTGGTATCCTGCACATCAATCAAATGAATAGTATGTGCTCAGTAACAAAGTGTTAGGCTTAAGTGCCCAAAATAATAGGGTGTATTGCTTTATGCTGAGGGTTTCTGCTGAGGGTTTCTATCTAGGGTTGTAGATAACTGAAATTCAAGTGATTAAATGTACGCAGAAGTTGATAATAGTTAAGTGTATGGAATTGAGAAGTAGGTAAAGCTGAATTCAAATTCCTTTTCACCATTAATTGTGTGACTGTAGCTAAACCCTTTTCTGAACCTGTCCTCATCTGTAAAACATATACATATATGCTGTCTGCTAGAGTTATTAAGACAATTCAGTGGACAAGCAAAGGCCTCAGTATATGACAGACACCTGATATATACTCAATGTTATCTCACTGAACATGTTATGCTCACCCAATCATGTGACTATTCAACTCCAAAGCTTTCAAGGCCAGGTCTGTGGTAAGGGTGTTAAATTTGCAAAAGCTGAAGGAGGCTCAACTGAGAGAGAGAGAGAGGAAGGAACTAGGGATGAGACTGTATGAAAAGCCAGCTGAGGGTACTTGCCTCTCAAATTGCGTTTCTTGTTAGGGCTAAAATTTGAAAGACGGGAGTAGCAAAGCTTTGCAGGCGTGGAAAACAGGCACCACAAAATGATTAAAGCAAAGTGGCTGGCTGGCTGGCTGATGGCCTCTAATCCTTATCTCAGAAATGCAGCCCTTGTGAACCTCTATCTGATTCATTTGCAGAAACATCCTTTTTTTGTAGGTGGGGAGAAAAGGAATGGAATATCAAAGGAAGCTTGGAGGACTTAAAGGACAGTACATTTGAGGGGCAGGCCCCACAGGCTCTTACTCCCAGGGTCTTTTAACACCTTGAGTGCCAGGAACTCAGATGAGGCAAAGGACTGGTTTAGTTTTTATTCAGATCAGTGCTTTGTTGACAACGGAGTCTGTCTGAATCACAGGCAGGTCAAGTGACTTCAGCCTCTCTGATGAGTCATTGCATTGTCTGGCTTCCACTAATGTCCCAGCAGCTGGAGCTGACTTGTTTACTGAGAGCTGTCTGCTCCAGCTGTCTGCAGGTACAGACACTAGCAGAGTGGAGCAGCCTTGATTCCAGGAGCTTTTGATCTCAAGCCAGTCCCTTACATACAGCAATTAGCAGGAGTTGTGGGGTGTAATGTGACAATGATCTTTCTTCTGATTTGGTATCAGGACTAGCAAGTGCTTAGAGTTGGAACCCAAAGGATGGAGTTAGAAAGTGGGATCAAGACTACTATATAGAACTGAGGATCCCAGCAAGACAGAGTTTGTGTCCACCATGGGCAAATGAAGAGCACTTAGTAGAAAGATTATTCACAAAGGTAAGGGTAGGGTTCTGGGGGAATCAACAAAGAGTGCTACAGGGTCTCAGAGAGAGCTGGAGAATAGGTGAGCTAATGATAGTAGCTGTGCAGGTCAGTCTCCTGGGGAGAGAGCAGGGTGTAAATAAGAATACCTGGTACAAGTTACTAGTTAGACAGGCCAGTCACTTGAGTTTTTCCAATAGGAAAGTGGTAACAACTCTATCTACTCCAGTGTTAAGAGTGAAATGAGACCAAGGCTTTGAAGAATAACATTTTGCAGAAGTTGATTGTAAAGTTGCAGAATCGATGCTTCTCTTCAAGGAGGGGAGGTGCAATATAGATTACCAGTGCAATTTGCCTACTTCCCATTCGCTTCACCAGCCATTCTGGAGACCCTGCTTAGTATGCAGGTTGTGTCTGATGAAGGGCGATTATAATAAATGAAGATGGGTGGGCTCTAAAAAACAAGGCAGGCAGCATGAATCCCATATTCTTTGTTTGTTTGTTTGTTTGTTTGTTTGTTTTGGCTTGGTTTTTCTTTTTTTCTTTCTTTCTTTCTTTTTTTTTTTTTTGGTTTTTCGAGACAGGGTTTCTCTGTGTAGCTTTGGAGCCTATCCTTGCACTCGCTCTGGAGATCAGGCTGGTTGGCCTCAAACTCACAGAGATCTGCCTGCCTCTGCCTCCCAAGTGCTGGAATTAAAGGCGTGTGCCACCAACGCCCGGCCCACCTAACAAACACTTCTTGAGGACCTTCAGAATACATAAAAAGAGTAAGGAGTGGGGTTGACATGGGCAAGGCATAGCTAATACTCCCTCCCTCAAAAGCTTGCCATCTATTTACAAAGAGAGATACATATGCTTCCTATGTCAATATATGAAATTCCTATGTCAATATATGAAAGGAATGTAAGATATGAAATATCTATCTATAAAAAATAATGCAGACACATCTGCAAAATGAGATAATGTAGATGAGAGGGACCAGCATTAGGTAGGGTCCCTACCTAATTAGGTGAACAAGAAGAACATGGGGAAGAATGGACTTTTGCATTGGAAACTGGGTCTTGAGGTTCCAACCATTCTGTTGGGTTGTCATTATCTATTCATGTTTAGGAATAACTTTTTCAAAATGAAGGTAAGACAGTTCAGTGCACTCTTGGAGTTTTTATCTGTGTTTCTTATTCTTTTTATGCCCAATGATACTAGGCATTGAATTTTGAAGGTTCTCAAGAAATGTTTGCTGAATGATTCAGAAACAGTATTTTTACTACCTTATTTTGCCTTATTAGTTTGAGATGAGGTAGCAGGTAAACCAGAGCCTAGCAGTGGTGATGTTTCTGTGTGACGTTTTCCACCCACGCTTGAAATACCTCTGATGCAAAAGAGAAGTTCCAGTGAATGAGCTTAGCTTATGCTTTTGACAAGTGGTCTTTGTAAGGGTGGCGTGTGCATATACTACAATCTTAGTGATTTTAAGATAGAACATGACTTTAGAAGACGTCAGTCTATTAAGAACGTGTGGCATGCCAAGCATGTTTCTGTTCTCTTTTCTCTCTGAAGTTCGGGAGGAAGAGGGGACAAGGACAGTGATAGTCTCCTCAGGGAATTGTCACATTATTGTAAAGTTTAAAAATAGTGTTTTGGCCATGTTGATGTCCAAAATCTGAACTGCTCCTGGAGACCATGCTGAGTTCCTTGTCAAGTGCTGATGCCAGAGACCACGTGGATATCTGTAGTCCTCAGTGTTGCCAGAAACCATGTGTAAGTGCAAGATTCATGCTCCCACTGACTGTAAAGGGCAGGGAAGCTGCCTTTGCTGTGGTATTGATGACTACAGACTCACAGTTAAGAAAGAGGAACACAGAAGGCTTCTGTGAGAATCCCTAATTCTCCCCTCTCCACAAAGTAACAGCTTGGATAGAAAGCCATTGAAGAGAACCCTTAAGATTTGTTATAAGGATGCTGAGTGTAGCTCTCCACAGTTGATGGCTTCTTGGGGTGGGGGTACGGGTGGGGAAAGACTCAGTTTTCTTTAAGGGTTTGACCAATACAAAATGGACTGTGTTTGTTGGTTTGTTTCCTTTTCTTCTTCTTCTTTTTTTTTTTTGAGGGGTGGTCTCAAGGGTAGGGGGACAGACTTGGAGGTGAGGGTGCTGGGGGGTTCATGCTGTGAAATTCCCAAATAAACAATAAAAATATTGTGGAAGAAAATATCGTCTAGTACCAAAAGTCTTGCATAAATGTTGATGGTCTAGGTCAGTGGTTCTCAAACTTCCTATGCTGTGACCCTTTAATACAGTTCCTTGTGTTGTGGTGACCCCAACCACAAAATTATTCCATTGTTACTTCATAACTAATTTTACTACTGTTATGAATTGCAGTGCAAATATCTGATATGTGACCCCCCCCAGGGGTCATGACCTGAAAGTTGAGATTCACAGTCTAAGCAGAGAAAGAGAACGTTAAAGTGACATCCTCCCGTTTTCTCTGGTGAATATTAGTGGAAATGGTCCCATCTGGAACACTGAAACATTGCTGTGTATGCTGACAGCTCTGGCCTGAGCTCACTGGACCCAGCCCAGAGTCGGAGCCTTGTAGACATCTGTAGGCTTCACAGTATTTGTATCTGAGATGCATGTCAGTTTGGTAGGTGCTCTCAGAATGGATTGAAGTCAGCTGAGTTCAAACAACCTGAACTTGGAGACCAAACAAATTCGGCCAATTTCATTCTTGTTACATTGTGGTTTAACAAAAGTAATCCAAATTGATCTCCCTTTGTCCTTGAATGGCAGGATTGAGATGGCAGATTGTCATATGTAGATTTTGTTCCCTCTGAGTCACATGAAGCCAGCTACTACTTCCAAATAGAGCACAATAAACACCCCCAGGTGATGGTGTGGATGTGCAAACAGATGAAGTTTTTCAGAGGCAGTATTTATGAAAACTGTGCTATTAATGGAACATTTAAATTGTTTTGTCCTGAAGTTTTATTTTGAAGCCTGTCCTAGAAAACCAGATGTGACAAGTGGAGCCTCCCATATCCCACTCTGTATGGCTGAGCATCTCTTAAAGTGGTTCACCAAAATCCCATCTTTTTAACCCTGACTTTGTTTCTGAGGGACCTCTGACCTTTGACAACTCCCCAACTTGTCTTCTCTCTGCATTTTAAGATGGCTCTCTGTGCTTCATTTCCATCACTTAAACATGGAAGAGGAGAGTAGATCCTTCAAAAAGAAATCTACAGAGAAACTAAGTTGAGGTGTGTGGGTCTTCTCAAATGAGGTATGCATTTCAACTTCTCTAGCTTACACCGGATTCCTCCTTCAGTGTAGCTATTACCTCTTTCTGACGCTAACCTCAGGAGACAAATGGATGGTAGCGTGTGTCCTGCTGGAAAAAGAGAATATTGAACATCCCCAGACTAGTCTCATATCATAGTTCAGTTTTAAAGCTACAAAAATAGATTTATAATAAAACAGAGCTGTGGAAAAATGAAATGAAAATAGAAACCATATTGTATGATATCTTTCTAATAAGTAGGCGGCCTCTCCAGAATGTTGAGTTTAGTCGGTTTCAGAGACTCAGTGAAGGTGCTACACTGCAGTGAAGTCTCTAATGAGATCCTGATTAGACTTTTCCTGGTAGTCACATTTTCCTTATTTCCATGAATCTTCCCTAATAATTAACCTTTTTTCCCCCATGATAATTGAGAGCATTCTGAAATGCTTTTGAGATCCAAGGCTACATCTTCAGACAATGAAAATTTCAATTCTTTTATCAAAACTGATAGTTTTGTGACCCTGTCAATCCATCAATTACACTAAATGTTCCCTGAGTTAATTACCAGTTATTTAGGGCTTAGCTGGAGTCATCTGGTAAGCTGGGAGGTATGCAAACGGATGGAAACTGTCAGACTCATTACTGTCCCTGGTAGTAATATGATGTTAAAATTGTTATTGTGGTAGGACTGTGAAGAGGGTTGATAGTTTCCCAGGTGGAAAGCTATGAGGATTCTTCACACCTGCTCTCTCTACTGTCCTCTATTTCCCCTTTGCATCATGTAAGATCATACATTTTGCTAGAGAATGAGATTGACAATCACCAAATGAATTCACTTTCAGTGCATAAATGGTACTTTTCTGTGAAACAAGATCTTTCCAGATATGGTCATTATCTTTAGCTGGACTAGAGGCACCATCACTTTATTTTCTCTATAGTTTCCTGCCTTCGTGTTTCATAAGTGGATCTTTCCAGTCCTTTGTGCATCCATTGGTACAATCTTGCAGATTTTGAATCATTACTAGTCTTGAGTGCTCTGAAATAGATGCTCTCTTAATCTGTTTTGAATGGATGTAACAGAGTAATGAAGCCTGCATAATTTATAAATAATCAAAATCTATTCCTTACAGTTCTGAAGGCTGGGGCACTCAATATCAGGGTTCCCTAATTTGTCAAGGGCCTTCTTGCTGTGTCATCTTATGGTAGATGGTGAGATGGTAACAGAGGGCTGAACTTGAATTTGTAACAAACTTATTTTTCAATAATGAGCCCACCCCCAGGATAATAGCATTGTCCATTCACCGGGCTCTGCTCTCATGACCTAATTGCTTCTTAAGACTTGTACTTCTCAACATTATTAGCGATGGAGATTATGTGTCCAAAACATGAGCTTTGTAAGATACAGTAAAACTGTGCCAGGTGCTATCAAAAGGCTGGGACATTGTGATGGTGAATATTGTCAACTTGACTCACCTAAGACACAAACTTCTGGGCATGTCTATGCATGGGTTTCTAGAGGTTAATTAAGACTGACTCAAAATGTAGAGTGCATTACTCCATTGGCTGGAGTCTTGGCTTATATAAAAAGGAGAAAGCTGAGTACCTACGGTCATCTAGCTCTGCTCCTGATTGTGGGTGATGCGAACAGCTGCTTCATGCTCCTGCTATCATTCCACTTGCATGATGGACTGTATCCTCAAACTGTAACCCCAAATAAATCCTGTTTTTTAATTCTGTTTGCTCACGTATTTTGCTGCTGGCAATACAAAAATAATCAATACAGAGATATTAAAAATATGCAGTGAGGGACCTGAAGAGTTGGCTCCTGTTTGAAAAGTACTTACTGCTTTTGTAGAGGATCCGGGTCAACTTATAACTACATGTAAGTCCCATTTCAAGTGGTCTGATAGCCTTTTCTGGCCTCTGTGAGCTCCTGCATGCATATGGTAGATAAAAACTCATGGAGGAACACACACACACACACACACACACACACACACACACACACACGCACGCACACACGCACGCACGCACGCACGCACGCGTGCGCGTACACACACAAATAATAAACTTTTGAAAAAAGGAAATGTAATGAGATCTCATTCTTCTTTATTTGGGTATTATCTATTCTACAGTAATGCTATTTTCTTTGTAATAGAATTCCCAGATAACCAGATGTCCTGTTTTGTTTTACATTTTCCATAATTCTGACAATTTTACTTCCTGAACTACACTTCCCAGTGACCCTTGCTGGTGGATATGGCCACATGCTCCAATTCTAATAATGGAATGTTTGTGAAACGATAGGTCATTTTTAGGACTGTCCCACATAAACTTTCTATTTGTGCTCTGAGTGTTCATTTCTTCTTTTGGTTAGTTAGAATAGAGAAAACTTTCATGATTACTTTGGAATCTACATGTTGAAGATAGCAGTGTATCTCTGTTAGACTAGACTGCATAGTACATGGAAGAATATCAAAACGATGGCTAGTTTTTTGTTTATTTGTTTTCAATTTGACACAAGTTAGAGTCATCTGAGAGAAGGGAACCTCTGCTGAGAAAATAATCACCACAAAACTGGGCTGTAGGCAAGCTTGTGTGGCACTTTCTTTATAATGGTTGATGTAGGGTGGCCCAGCCCATTGTGGGTGCTACTATCTCCTAGGTGGGTTGTTCTGGCATATATGAGGAAACAAACTGAGCCAGATAGGGAGAGCAAGCCAGTAAACAGCATCCCTCCATGGCCTCTGCATCATTTCCAGCCTCCAGGTTTCTGTCGTGTGTCCCTACCCTAACTTCCCTAAGTGATGGAGTGTGACCTGAGAGTTATAAGCTGAAACTTTCCTCCCAAGTTGATGTTTTATCATAGCAATAGAAATCCTAAGTCAACCACTCACTTTCCCTGTGCTGTTATGTAAGCAAAGAATCCAATTTTACTACTTATAAGGCACTGTGCATTTTATCATCTATACATTGCTACATAAGTGGTCTACTTGACTGATAAAGATATACAATGGGTTAAATGATTTTATTAATAACTAAATCATTGGGGGACATTATTGAACATCTAACATACTAAGAAGATAATTGCTCATAATTTCTAAAAGCCATGTTATAAGAATGTCTCAACCAGCTTTTACTAGTGCCTTAACTGGCAAAACCTAGTGTCTCAATACAAAACCATTTTATTATGACTTAGGTTTGCAAGTAAAACATTTCAGAAGGCTCAGTACTTATGATAACAACTACAGCACAGATCAGTCCCACAGCCAACAGCCACGCAGTGTGGTCAGTTTAGCTTGTAGGCTTGACAAATGTGGAATCATCTGGGGAGTTCTGGTGAAGAATTGTCTACATTATGTTGGCCTGTGGATGTATTGGTGAGGACTTCTTTAACTGGGTTAACTGAAATGGGCAGACCTACTCATTGGCAGGCAGCATTGTTTTCTGGGATTGTATAAGCAAAGACTGCCAGTTGAGCACTAGCATCCATATATTCCTTGCTCTCTACTCTGGACTGTGACCAGTTGCTTCAGGTTCTCATCCTCTTGACTCCCCTGCTGTGATGGACTGTGACTTGGAATTCTGAGCCAAATAAATCCCTTCTCTCTAAGGTTGCTTTTGTCAGAGGTTTTTTTTTTTTTTTTTTTTTTTTTTTTTTTTTTTTTTTTTTTTTTATCACAGCAGCAGGAGAGGAAACAAAGACAGAGTAGAAGTGCATCTGTATGATTTGTGCTGTGGGATGAAGTCAGGGAAGTATGACTGGCCACTAAGAAGCACGCGGTACTGCTGGATGGGGTAGGTACAAAATAGTATAGGCTGTGTTGGTGGTAAAGTGGTGAGCGTAGCTGCCATTCAAGGTAGCATAGATCACCTAGCTGGGCTCTTAACAGTATCCAACAAAAATGTGAACTTCTGTTATGTGATAAACTGCTAGGCACTGGTAATATAGATAGGGACCAAACACTTTTCTTTTGATTTCTTTATGGTGTTTATAGGGAAGAGACAAAACCTAAAGTTGTGTAGAAGATGAGCGTTCTGAAGAAAAATAAAATAAGGGAGGCTAGAAAGTATCTGTTAGAGTACCATTTTAAGTAGAGGGGTTAAGTAAGATGTCCCCCAGAAGTTAATTTTTTTTGGAAAAAGTAAAACTGTAAATGGGCCGTGAGAGCATGGGGGCTCATCACCGTTATGTTTAATGAAGAGGGAGGAGCTGTGAAAAGCTTCATCAGAATGTTCTAGTATTTCCCAAGAATAGAAAGGCCAGGGGGTGCCTGTAACAAAGTGAATGGCTGGCAGAGGGGAACAGGGTAAGGGTGGGAAGACTAACAGGGAAGAGCTTTGTCAGTCTTGTATTGACATTGGCACTTAGTCTGAGCAAGTGAGGCAAACACTGGAAGCCTTTGTGGGGAGAGGCCATATGGTGGCCTTATGTTTACAAGCATCCCTATGGCTAATGCACTGGGTAGTAAAGGTAGATGTAGGGAGGCCAGGTAGGAGAGCATTGTCATCATCTAGATGTAGTTTGCCTAGACCCACATGCAGTCACAGAACAGATAAGAAGTAACTGGATTTTGAAATTAAAACCAGCAAGAAAGCTAACGTTAGCTTACTTCCTCACTGGAGGCTCCTATTTGGCTGAAGTCACTGAAAGTATACCCAGGCCCGAGGCATCCAAATCATTCAATTCTAAATCTAATGATTTTGAAAAATGTAAGTCTTTCATATGATTTTTGTATAATACATATTTGAGAAAACCACTGTGTCAGTCATCTTTAGCACTGACAGGCAACGGGCATCTAAATAAATAAAGCATAAGAGTGAGCGCATGGGATTTGTTGAAGAACTTTTCAGGTGACAGAGGTGTGTGCTTGTTTTTCAGATTTGGTCACTGATCAGAGTTTATCCGTATGAGAAATACAACAGTATTAGGCAAGATTCAAATTCCAATGTTGACATGAATGGAGTTTGTAATACTTGAGGCAAAATTTAAATTACAGTTGACAGGTCTCATTCTTTGGGCTTGAAAAAGTTGACTGAAATAATGTTTATTATGTTATTAATGAACTTTCATATATACCACTGAAGATAAAGAGTCTATTAAAAACAAACAAACAAAACAAAAACCCAAACAAAACCAACCAAGCAAACAACAATGACCTTGTGTGCTTTGGCTTCAGTAACTGGGAGAATGATTTCCATTTATCTTGACAGGAAAGAAAGTGATAGACGATATGCTGGAGGGAAGATGGCATGCTTGTGTGTGACGCAATGATCCAATAGGGAGGAAAATTGATGGGGAGAAGTATGTAGCTGAACAAATGGAGGTGTTAGCCTTACAAGATGGGGATGGTCCACTTGCAGAAACTCTAGACCAATAGGAGGGAGGATGTGGTACAGAAACTGACGAATCAGTATTTGAGATAATGGGAGCTACAGAATTTATCTTCTGATTGTATCTATTCTTTATCATTTGAGAAGAAGGATGAAGTAAGGGACCCCGAAGGCTTGAGGAGAGAGGAAAACCAGGAAATTATCATCTAGGAGAGGGCATGGGCATGGACATGGACTACAGTAGTTTTAGGCCTGCTTGAAGTTCAGAGTTCTTCACTTGAAGCTGTTCCTGATAGCATGCATGATTGTGAATTTGGCTGAAAAACTGAAACCCAAGCAAGAAGTTGAGGGTATGTGCAAGAGTCTTTTCAGAGTGTACACCATGGCACTTAAACAGGATGAAGAAAGTGAGGGAACGAAGGGGTGAAGGACAAAGAACAAGGGGTAGAATTAATAGAGCAGGTCCTGTGGCTGAAGGATTGGTGCAAAGGGGCCTCTAGGAAATGGACTGGAAAGAGTAGATTGAAGGCTGAGTCTGAGGTGTCTGAGATGATTAATGGTTGTCCTTTGGAAGGGACAAGGACCAGAGATTGGCTCTGAGAAGACTCTTTCCCTTTCTCCCTCTTTCCCTTCCTCCTTTCTTCCTTTGACAGGGTTTTTGCTAAGTACCCTAGTCATGATCATCTTCCTGCCTAAGCCTCCCAAGTGCTGAGCTCACACACACTTCTTATGCTCTACAGAGTTTGGAGGGCACAGTGGGGGGGGGTGTCTTGGAGTACGGAAGAGGGGGGAGTACAGAAGTGGGGGGAGCAAATACAGTCTCTTAGGACAGACCTTTAGCCCAACTTTATGTCAATGACAAAGGCTTCCTGGGCAATGCGGGTGTTATTGACTGTGGTATGAGAAAATTCTTTCTCTTGCTTTCCGTCCACTGTTTTCCTGTGCCAAGTGTGTCCCAGTTCACTTTAAAATTGATCTGGTTCCCGGATCAGATGGAAGGGAGTACAATTTAACACTGCAGGATTAAATCTATCTACCAACAGGCTGTCTAGGGCTGGCTGCTCTGAAAGAGAATTTTCTGATTTCCCTCTGTTCAGATCAAGATATTGGGCACCTTTGGGAGTAGGAAATACGCATCTTTGAAAAGTTCATATCTACTGGATAGAAGACATGGTAATGGGGACCTTCCTCACCTTACCCAGCTCCTACAGTGAGGGAAATTACATCAGTGGATAGAGGGTCAAACCAACATTCCAGCTTGTGAACTACCATCAAAAACAGGTCTTCAAAAGGCAAAGAGGAAAAGAGTTTTGTTTTTTTTTAAAAAAATGTATTTTTTTGTTATTTAAAATAACTTTAAAACTTAAATATAATTTGATCTTACTCTTCCCTCCAAGTCCTTCCAGATCCTTTCCCCGTCCCTACTCACCCAACTTTAAGTTCTTTCTGAAAAAACAAAAACCCAATGCAACAACATTCCCCCTAAACAAGCAAACAAAGTAAAATCATGCCTAACAAGAAAAAAACAAAAAGCAAATAAACAAAAACCCCACCAAACTCCTACTCTTGAACATGAGGCCTGTCCTGGAGTGGTTGATATGCCCAATGTCACTCTTTTAAGCTGATAATCCCTCTCCCAGCACTGTATAAGAGACAGTTCAGATGCTAACCTTTATACTAGTGGTTAGGTTTTCACTCATTCATTTATTCATTCATTAAGAAATAATATAATAAGAAAAAATAAAAACTATCACCTCAGAATTGGGCAAGACAAAGCAACAGAAGGGAAAGAGCCCAAGAGGAGGCAGAAGAATCAGAGACCTACTTGCTCACCCACTCAGGGATCTTGTAAGAACACTAAACAGGAAGCCATGATCTACACACAGGCCTTGGGGCAGGCCCATGGAGGCCCTGTGCATGCTGCTTCATGTTCTGTGAGTTCACATGAGCTTTGCACATGTTAATTTAGAGGGCTTGTTTGCTTGATGTCCTCCACCCCCTCTGCCAGGGTTCCCTGAGCTCTGAGAGGAGGGATTTGATAGAGACATCCCATTTATGGCTGAGTGTCCCAAGGTCCCTTCTGCATACTGTCTGGTTGTGGGTCTCTGTATTTGTTCCCATCTGCTGCAGGAGAAAGCTTCTCTGATGATGGCTGAACAAGGTACTGACCTATGAGTATAACAGAATATCATTAGGAGTCATTTTATTAAATGTTTTTTTCTTTTTTTCTTTCTTTTTTTCTTCCTTTCTTCCTTCCTTCCTTCCTTCCTTCCTTCCTTCCTTCCTTCCTTTCTTTCTTTTTTTTTGACCAGTGTTATTTGGTTATCTTCTAGGTTTCTGGGCTATCTAGTCTCCAGTCACCCAAGCAGTGTCAGGTATGGGTTATATCTGTGGAATGGTCCTTGAGTCAAATCAGTTATTGGCTGGTTACCCCCACAAGCTTTGGGCCACAATCATCCTAGTATGTGTCTCAGGCAGTACACCATTGTAGATAAAGGATTTGTGGCTGGTTTGGTGTTTCTCTTTTGGGTAGCCTGTTGATTACCTTTTTGTACCAAAGGTGCTAGAATATAGAGGAAAGGACACTATGGAGACACCAGCCCAACTTCTCTGTGGTCAGTGAGTTACATAGGTGTTGTTTTCAACAATGGGACTTTGCTGTCAGTTTGTGGAGACAACAGCCTGGGTTGTTTGGAGATTCTCATGGACAGAAACATTTTTATACAGAGAGAAAATAGGATATTTGAGGCAAACAGCTCACAGAAAACATACTTGTCTTCTTGTTGCTGACCTGCTTCAGGAGCTGCCAATTTGCAGATATTAATAGCTTAAAAGTGATTCTGTCAATGGACCAGTGTGTGTGTGTGTGTGTGTGTGTGTGTGTGTGTGTGTGTGTGTGTGTGTGTGTGTCACTGAGGACATGATATAGTTCTTAGGGACTCTTGTTAGTTCTTAAGAAGGCTGTTATGTTATGGAAGGGCCTTTCCCATCCTTCCTGTTACCATTGGAGGTAGGACCACTTGCTCCTATACATTTTCTTTTCAGGACAGCCACTCTCCATTACCATAACCAGAAGCCAAAACAAGGGGATACCACTCAATCTTGGGCTTTGATCCTTCGACACTGTGTGTTAAATGGCCATTTCTTTGCCAATGCTCTGTGTTGAGTGCATTGTTATAGCATGAAAATGTATGTATGCTACCAGTTCTTGCTCTGTAGCAAGGTGTAACAGGGCGGTGCCTAATGGAGTCAGAGTTATCTACCACTGGGACTCAGTCTCTTAAGTTCAGTTTTTGTTTATATGACAGCTTTCATATAAAATAAATTGTGAAGATGGAGTCAAACTTGCCTAGTACTTTTTATATGAAGTTTCTCTCCCTATATTCTCAGCATTAGATGACAGCATTTATACTGCTACAGTAAAGCTCTGTGGGGACAGAGGAAAAAGAGAAAACAAAATAATTTCTTGGAGTAACTCTAGAGTAAGGAGATTTTGAGGACCATGAAGAGGACGATGGAAACTCATCTATGAAGCAGGATAACTGCTGCAGACTAATAGTTGTGTCGTGGTAACCTTTAGGAAGATTTGGAATGGTGGCTTGTCACAATGAGTTGGCAAAAGGACCACTTCTTAGATCTGCAAATACTTTTCCAAGGCAAATAAAATAAAGTAAAATAAAATAAAACGCTGATAGGATGAGGACCAGGATGCTGAGGGAAACAGTGGAGAGAGGCAGAGGCAGGTAGATCTATGTGAGTTCAAGGCCAGTCTGGTCTCCATAGTGAGCCCCAGGCCGGTGAGACTCTGTCTCAAACAAAAATAATTGAAGGGCTGGAGAAATGGTTTAATGATTAAAAGTACTTGCTGCTCTTTCAGAGGATCCAGTGTGATTCCCAGCACCCACCTCAGGTGACTCAGAGCTGCCTGTAACTCCAGTTGCAGGACTTCCAATGCCCTATTCTGACCTCCATGGGTACCTGCATGCATACACAAAGAACTGTGTAGCCTTGGCTGTCTTAGAATTGGCTTTATAGACAAGGCTGGCTGTAAAATAAACAAGTTTTAAAGAAATAAAATTATAATTAGCATACAAAAATACTTTTGATAATTAGTAAAGTATATTTACAATTCCTGTATAGATTTGGATTATTAAAAAATAAATAATAGTTTGATAACCTGCACTAAAAGATTATTTTGGTATTCATTATTTAATTTGACATCTCAATAGTTCTAGGAATTAAGAATGTGAATGTAGGTAGGATTAAGGTCTAGGAGAGCAACACATACAACCAGTAAGAACTTTAATCTTGGTATCCCAATTCCAAGTCATGGAAATTAAATAATCTATGTAAGGATACAACCTGCCCCTTATATTTTCAGCCCAATAATTTGTTGTGTGTTTTCAGCTGTTCATAACAGCTTGGTAAATGTAGGTGTAATGTTTTACTAGGTTCAAGGTTTTCCTGAGGGAGTGTCTCTGACAGTTCTGTACAGCATAGTATTCCCTTCCAACTCTGAGCTCTCTGTTTTCTTAACTGAAACAGGAATCCTAGTGGTATCTACCTATATTATGACAGACAATGGTCATTGAGTTGACCCAATGACACAGAAAAGTAGTTTGTGGATATAAAGAAGCACATAAGAGCTGTCATTATAGGCTAAAAGGGCCAGCCAAAGAAACTCACCCTGTCCTGAACCCAGAGCAAGTGGAAGAAACACTTTGGCTTCAAAACTAGAGTCAGTAAAAGAAACCTACCTGACCCTGAAACTAGAGCCAAAAGGCTAAAAAGGGCCAGTGAAAGAAACACAGTTTGGTCTTGACAGCAGGACCCCTGGCCAACTGAACACAAAACCAACCAATCCCTGAGTAGGAAAACCAACTAATCCCTGAACAGCAAACCAACCAATTCCTGAGCACAAAATTGACCACTCTGACCCTGAACCTAGAGCCAGTGAAAGAAACTCTGGCCCTGAAATCATAGTCAAAGAAACATGCTTTGGACCTGGAACTAGAGCCAGTGAAAGAAATGTGCCCTGAAAGAGCCAAAAGACTAAAAAGGGCCAGTGAAAGAAACATAGTTTGGCCCTGAAACCAGAGCCAACTTTGCCCCTGACCAACTGAACATGAAACCAACCAACCCCTGAGCAGGAAAACTAGCCAATCTGAGCTTGTCCAAACTCAAGGGGATCAAAATCTGACCAATTCTCTCCCTGAAAACCTTCTCCCTGGAAAAACTCTGCCCCTAAGAAGCCCTATATAAGCCCCTCTGCCCGTTCAGTTGGCAGCTGCCCTCAACCCTATCAGAGGCAGCCACTCTCCTGGATTCCTCCTTCCCAAATAAATCTCTTTCGAAAGAGTTTTGGGTCAAGATCTTTTGCAGGCGAGGAGCAGAGTCTCTGCTGGGAAGCTCCCTTGAGAGCAGAGCAGAGCAGAGCAGAAGAAGGAATGGATACTTCTGCTGGAAAGCTCCCTTGAAGGGGTTAGAGCAGAAGAAATGAATACCTCTACTGGGAAGCTCCCTTGGGTGGGACGGAGCAGAGCTCAGCTCTAAGTGCTCTCTCAAAGAGGTACAGGATTGCTACATCCTGTGGGGAGACCATCCCCCACCTAACCCCAGCTTCAGATAAAGCCTGACTTCCCAACAAGTCAGGATACCTTTCCCTCCAGAGCTGTAACACTTGCAGCCATCTTGCTTCACCACCAACCTTGGCAAGAGGTGTGAGACAGAGGACTTGAGTTCAGCTGGCCCTCGTGTGTGTGTGTGTGTGTGTGCGCGCGCGCGCGCACACACACACACACAGGAATAAGGTTCTCCATCATTTTGCCTCTGCAAATGGAACAGAGGAGATCTTATTAAACAGCAAGTGCTCATCTGAGGACACTCTCACTCTGGGTATTTCCAGGATCCCTGCATTCACATACCCCATGCACTCACCAGCTTCCACACCTGGCACTGTTCAAAAACCATTTCTTCTTACAGAAATTGGATGATGGCACAGTTCAGTATTGGTAGAATTTTTAAGTCATCATAATCTTTTGGAAGATAGGTTCATATTTATTTTAGACTCTCTTAACAGTATAATTTTATCTGCCCATTATCAAGATTGCCTCAGATTGTTACTGTCAACCCATGTATTACCATTACTTGCCATGCAGGAGTACATGCTATGGAGTATTTATTTTTATTAAAGTGAAGTTTACACAAAATAAAATATACCCTTCAAAGTGTATAGTTTAATGAATTTTGACATAAATTTGCAACCACAGTATCATCGCTACGTTGAAGATGTAATTTCCATGTGTTCTCTTGTAGTCCTTGCAGTAGTATTGAATTTACTGTTCCTACCCTTTGCCCCAGATGGTTAACTGTCACTCTACAATACGTCTGTTTCTTTAGAATGGTTATGTGATTAGTTCATGCAAATTACAGCATTTTGCATGTGGTTTATTAGTGCCATAGATTGTGACATGTGATTTAAGCAAACAAATTTCAGTTCATGTACTTATGCTTTGTATGAAATATACATGTATGGCTAGTTTGCAGTTCGGTGAGACAAATGAATCTTGCTTAACAACAACAGTCCATGTGACTGTGGTAGCCTAGACATTGGCATGACTGTGGTAGCCTGGACATGTGGCATTTCTGTTCTTTGAGTCAGAAAGAAATGTCCCAACTTAACATCTTGATTATCTTTTCTTTGCTGCTGGTAAGCAGCAAAGGTCTGGAGGAGTGTGTGTGCTCCCCTGATTCTATTTGCCAAGTTATTTTAACTTCATATACCATTTCTCCTTTGAAGCCTCTGTTATGATCCAATTATGGCTGAATAAAACTCTCTAAATTATAAAAGGTAGAAAGTCTGAGGAATAAAAGAAAAAAGGACAACAAAATTCCCTCCATATTATCTCACAGACAATTCTACCTATGCATTTATTTGGATGCAGTGTTTTATACATACACAAAACGTGATTTTTATCTACATTTTCATGTAACATTTTCATCTATGACAAAGGTTTATTTTATATAGTATTCATATTGTGAAGATAAAGATGACACAAAAATGTATAAAATCATTAAGTCAGATCTTGTAAATAAAAGTCAAGTTTATCAGATTTTGTAGTTCTGTTAATTTTTATTCTTTATTTTATGTGAACATTTATGAACCTTTCAAAATATATGTCTCCATCTAGCATTCAGTTCTTTATATTGAAGCCCAGAAGTAAAATATGACTTTATTAACTAAATAAAACAAACAGGATAAAGATGAGTTATGTCACTCTCAACAAAGCTTATAGCTTTGTTCGAGAAATAGACCAAACAATTCATAGCATAAGAGAACTGACCCTTTATGCCTGCAGAAACTGTTTCTGTGTCCAGTGAGCCGTTGTGGGCTGCTACATTGCTGCTGACCTTGACTTCATTGTTCTTGTAAGGTTTTGTTTTGTTTTGTTTTGTTTTTTGTTTTTCAAGACAGGGTTTCTCTCTGTAGCTTTGTAGACCAGGCTGGCCTCGAACTCACAGAAATCTGCCTGCTTCTGCCTCCCCAGTGCTGGGATTAAAGGCGTGCACCACCATCACATGAATAGACTGGTAGATTTATTATGTTTCTGTTTTATTAAAATCACAAGGAAAAAAGTGAATAGACCCCTCCTACTTACCTAAATTTTCTGGGTTTACGGATTGTAGTTCGGTTATCATTTATTTAATGGCTAATATCCACTTACATACCATAATTGTTTTTCTGGGCATGGGTTACCTCACTTAGGTTGAATTTTTTTCTTGTTCTGTCTGCCTGCAAATTTCATGATGTCATTTTTTTAAACAGTTGAGGAACACTCCATTGTGTAAATGTACCACATTTTCTTTTATCTGTTCTTCAGTTGGGGGACATCTATGTTGTTTCTAATTTCTGGCTATTATGAATAAGCAGCAATGAACATGTGAGCAAGTGTTCTTGTGGTAGGATGGTGGGCCATTTGGGTATATGCCCGAGTGGTATATCTGGGTCTTGAGGTAGATTAATTTCTGAGGAACCTTCATATTGATTTGCATATATCTGTACAAGATTGCACGACCACCAGCAGTGGAGGGTGTTCCCCTTGCTCCACATCCTTGCCAGCATGAGCTGCCACTTGTGTGATTGATCTTAGCCATTCTGATAGGTGTAAGATGAAATCTCAAAGTATTTTTGATTTGCATTTCCCAGATGGCTAAAGATCTTGAACATTTAAGTGTTTCTTATCCATTTGGAATTCCTCTATTGATAATTCTGTTTAGATCTGTAACCCATTTTAAAATTGAATTATTTGTTTTCTTGATATCTAGTTCCTTGAGTTCTTTATGTAGTTTGTATATTAGTCTTCTATCAGATGTGGGGTTGGTAAAAATCTTTTCCCATTCAGTGGGCTGCTGTTTTCTAACCTTTGCCGTACAGAAGCTTCTCAGTTTCATGAGGTCCCATTATTGTTGATCTTAGGGCCTGTGTTAATGGTGTTCTATGCAGAAAGTTGTCTTCTGTGCCAATGTATTCAAGGTTATTCCCTATTTTCTTTTCTCTCAGGTTCTGAATGTCTGGTTTAATGTTGAGGTCTTTGATCCACTTGGACTTGGGTATTATTCAGGGTGGGAAATATCGACCTATTTGTATTCTGCATGCATACATCCAGCATGACCAATAATATTTGTTGAAGATGCTGTCTTTTTTTCCAGTGTGTATTTCTGCCTTTTTTTTTTTTAGAAAAAAATCAGGTGTCCATAGGTGTGTGGATTTACATCTTCCTCATTCTTATGCCTCTTCTGGATCAGGAAGAATGCATCAACCTCACCTAGCACCATAAAACTGGCTCTATTACTCTTACTAACATAGTAAATCCTTTAAAGGATTTATTCTTCCTTGTTCTCTCATATAAAATCAATTGGCTCAATAAACTTGACTAACTGATTCATAATTTAAGAGGAAAAGTTTATAAACAATCATCCATTTCATTCTTTATCATGTACAGAGGATGGATGAAGACATATTTTCATCAGAGTGACTTATGCAGGAAATAGATACTGAATTTGTAAGTCTTCCAAATAAAATAATACAACTAAAATAATACAACTACTCATTTGTAGAATAATGGATGGATGAAACCGAGTGGTTGACCTCCACACACAATAGGTTGTGGGTTACCAATAAAATGAAATACCTAAGTGGTGAAACAATATGGATAGTGGTGGTGGTAGTGTGTGTATGAGTGTGTGTGCGTGCTTCCTTTCTTTTGATTAGAAGAAGAGTGCTGGAATTCACAGGAGATGGGAACAGGGTTCAGGGAAGGCTGCCATGAGTGTTCTGCTGCAGAGTTGGAGATGACACTTGGTGATTGGGTCTGGAGGAAGAGAGAGAAGGTGTGCCAGCAGCCTACCTGGTTTTTCTGGCAGGCATGGCCTGTGGTTTAATGTGAGGGGGTGCTAGGATTGGAGGCTCAGATACAGTGATGAGTTGGGGGTGGGAAGTTAGGAGGGGATGGTCTATGGGATCCACAGGAGATGTGGGCAGCGGGGAGGGAGGCTGCAGTTGGTGTTCTGTTGCAGGGCTAGGGATGAGACTGAGGGATTGGATCTGGGGCAGCAGAGAGACTCATTTAACATTTTAATCGTCTCTCTGTATCATTGGAAATTTCATAAATGTAATTTTAAATGGGCCTTTCTAGCTTAACACACCCCCCCCCCACACACAGCAGTATTTACAGGGAGGTCAATTCAACAATTCAATTATAAATTGTGACAATACAATTCAACAAGCGAGAGTTAAAGAAAACACTGAACAGCTTTCCTTTCAAAGGAACCCTAAGCGATTCCATCTGAACATAGGTAGACTTGCTTGGTAGAAGGATGCACGAATGTGTGCTAAGTCATACCTATGAGATACAGAGGGTTCTTGCTGGCCTTTCTCAATGCTTTAAGCTTGCTCACCACTGTTTTCTGCCCTTCGTGCATGTCAGTTTAACCATATTTTGAGGAGGCTACTGGTGAGTTCCCATCTGTCATTGGATTAGAAGTCTGGAGGAGTTCTTCCACAGTTGTCTTGATGCCTGGCAGTAGATGAGTAGCATGGGTAACAAGGTAGGGAGTCCTTAGCTTCTCACCAGCCCGCTCAGCCGAAGGAGAGAACCGATGATGTCAGTGTCACACAGACGCTGCAGTTTTGAGAGTCTGCCTGTTTCAATTGCTCATCCTGTTTAACAAGGCTGAAAAAGCTTCCTCGGTGATGCCGATTCTCAGGACAGTCTAAAACCCGAACAAGGGAAAAGCCTTTGGAGGCAGAAGCGAAGGGCTGGAACAGATGCTAATAGTGTCCAGAGCAGTAGTATTATTACCCAATTACTAAACGGATAGCATGACAAATGCTTACAATTTTGATTCAGCTTTGCTTCATAGAAAATTATTGAATACTGTGCTTTGCACTGTGGGAAATAAACAAGATGTGACTTTGTAATAATGTGATGGATTTTTAAGAACATGAAATCCTAAACTCATATATTCAAGTCTGTGATTTTTGAGAGTTTAAATATTTTTCTAGGCATATTTTCATTACTGAAAAAAATTCTTTTAGGGTATGCTTTCATTCTGAAGTATATTTAGAATATATCTCTGTGTAATATATATATATATATGTATATATATACATATATATATATATATTACATATATATATATACATATATATATATGTTTAATTTTGGAAATAGCCAGGCTATAAGGAAGTAACCTATGAACAAGGTAGATGATCAAAACGGGAAAATTCTGTTTATCTAAGAGGAAGTGTGACTGTATCTCATGGAGTGTAAATTTGGGGGGGGATTTCTATCAATTTTAAAAGAGTTCCTCTCATGTCATATGGCATTCTTTCATTAAGGTTATTTCTTAGAATTACCATGAAGTAAAATACCCATTTACATATCAATGTTCTGATGGGCTTGTCAAAGTTCTCACTGCTTACACACAGAGGCTGAAAAAGGTTTCAAACCTTTAGGAACTACCAGGCAGGTGGTGGGGGCATAAATGTGGGAGCCAGAGAGTGAAGTCTGGCATCCATCACTGGTGTCGTGACAGGGTCGGAGGTGACTGTGTGACATACTCAAGAAACTGGGCATTGACTAGATTCCCTCTTTAGCTTTCATATATGATGGAGAGGTTGTCTTTCTGTTTGTCCCATCTGCTTTTCTCTGTCATATTTCTGTTTGGTCGTTTGTTCTGGGTCGTTAATTTACCCAGATTAATTTGTACATGGAAATCTATAACCCTGAAAGAGAGTGGCTATGTCTGTGTGGATTCTGGGTTCCTTGGTGCTGAGTTTCTGCAGAATAACTGGGAAAGGGAAGTAATGAAGGAAAACAGTTGGCAAGAGCAGTTCTCAATGGCTCCTTAAGCTAAACAAGCAGCACTGACTTGAGGTTTCCAATGTTTGATACATTTTCCTCTTTAAAATTTCTTTTCCTTTCCTTTTTTTCTGGTTTTTCAAGACAGGGTTTCTCTGTGTAGCCCTGGCTATCCTGGAACTCTCTGTAGACCAGACTGGCCTGGAACTCACAGAGATCTACCTGCCTCTGCCTCCCCAGTGCTGGGATCAAAGGTGTGCACCACCACTGCCTGGCTGATAATTTCTTCCTAGTGCACAGTAGCTTTGTTGTCTATATTAGGGCTCAAAAGACTTTGGACAAGGATGTAGTGGAGTGCAGAAGGAGCCCAGTAAGGACCATGTCTTTCCAATGCTATCTGTGACCCTCTGCAGATGGAATCATTGCTCCCCGATTTGCATCTCATATTGCTTTAAATAAATAAACCTTACATCTGTAGTAAGCTTGAGCTATATAACAAAATGCCATTGTCTGCATAGCTTAAAAAGGCATTTATTCTCCAAAGTTATTTTTTTAAGTAATTTATTTTTATTTTATGTTTATTGGTGTTTTGTCTGCATGTATATCTGTGTGAGGGTGTCAGATCTTGGAGTTACAGTTATGAGCTGACGTGTGGGTGCTGGGAATTGAACCCCAGTCTTGTGGAAAAGCAGCCAGTTCTCTTAATCTCTCTCCAGCCCTCTCCAAAGTTCTTAGGGCTAGGAGATTTAAGGTCTTGGTGATAGTCTGTCCTGGTGAGGACTGTCTTTCTGCTTGGAAGATGGCTGCCATCTTGCTGTGTCTTCACTTGGCAGATGGAGCTCTGGTGTTTTTTTATTACAGGAGTACTAGGTCTTTCAAACCAGAGTTCCACCATTATGACTTCATTTAACCTCAATCACTTTCTTAGATCAAATATAGCTGCATTGGGAGGCTTCAGCTTGTGATGGTTAATATTGACTGTCAACTTGGCAGGATCTAGAATCATCATGAAAACAAACCTCTGGGTGTGTCTTTAAAAGATTATTTAGATTGTATCAATTAAGGTGAGGCTATGCTACATGTTATTTCTAATTACATAGAAAAGAAAAAGCTAGCTGAGGAGCATTTGCTTTTCTCTGCTTTCTGACTATGGGATGCAATGTGACCAGCGCCCATCCACTTCTGCCACAGACTTCCCTGTCACTAGCACCTGGAGAGCAGTTACCTAGAGAAATGTTTCTTCAGGATCAGCACAGCAGCTCCTGCAACAATGGTCCAAAGGAGCCAGGATCCATCCCAAATGTGGCACTGCAGTCCGTGTGGTAATGGTTTTGCAGGCATTACAATTACAAGGCAGAGGCAGTCATGAAATCTTACGCCACACTTCCAGAGAGGCACTATAGCTAGGTAAAGTGAGCAGGGTCAGACTCCCTGCTTGGAGTTCCAGAGGGGGCAATAGTGTAAAGGTGAAGCCTAAGTTACGGTGATGGCCCCAGGATGCTGGAGATGCAACTGAGATTTCTATGTAGTCTCTACCATTTATGTTACTTAAAATCATTGGACGATCCTCAGATGGATGGAGCATGTTCAAGACAAGAAAATACTGCATACCAAATCATGTCAGTATTCAAAATGCACTGGGAAGAGAACTGCTGTAAAGGAGGTAAAGAAGCATGGCCATTTATCTTTGTATATCCATCACTGGGCATGGGATCTTCTCAGTGCGCTAAATTTAACATAACAAATGCAGACTGCATGGTTATTGATGTACTTCACAGCCAATCTCTTTGTCCTGTCCAGGAACTAAAAGGACAGCTAGCTAAGGGAAGGAGTCCCAAAGGCCCAAATGGGTGTGATAGATGGAAGGGGTAGGGAACAGAAAGTTCAAGGAACTCACGTTAGCTTACAGGAGGCTGAGGAGGACAGGTCAGTAAAGGTGATTACTTCAATAAGGTGAAATAACCCAGTTCTCCAATGGAGGAAGAATTGACTCCAAAAGGCTAGCTTATCTCTGCCTCCCACAGCAGTCTGGGGTTCTGGAGTAGGGTTGTGAAACATGAGATTTCCTTTGCAGTGCAATGGTGATGGTGGTGCATGGTGCAGCTGATGGTATTCGGTTGTTAGCTGATGGTAGTGCTTTCCGCAGGGCATTGTCAAGGTAGCTCCTTGAAAACACGGCAATGGCAATTGGAGTGACTTTAGGCCATTCCTTGATCAAGTGCTGTAACTCTGCCCTTTAGCTTGGGCGGTGGCATCTAACAGCAGCTGGGAGGCAGTGCATGCGCGCCTGGCCTGGGCAGTAGGGTTGGAAACTCTGGGGAGGAGCAGGCAAGGGGCGTGGTGTGGGCGTAACCATGTGGAACTAGGCCACGCCTCTCTCGCTTTTCTAGCCTGCGCAAGCGCTCTGTGGGCCGTTAGCTGTCAGGAGCCTAGCAGCGGGCAGCCGGGATCCGACGTCCGTGCGGGGACTCAAGCTGTCTGAGCCCCGCGCAGCAACCACCCCAACAAGCAAGCGCCCCGAGGCCTGGGCTGCTTGCCAGGTCACAGAATCGAGCGGAGACCTGTGGGGCAGTTGGCCGCGCAGGCAAGATGGGGAACCGGGAGATGGAGGAGCTGATCCCGCTGGTGAACCGTCTACAGGATGCTTTCTCGGCGCTGGGACAGAGCTGTCTGCTGGAGCTGCCGCAGATCGCCGTGGTGGGCGGCCAGAGCGCCGGCAAGAGCTCGGTGCTCGAGAACTTCGTGGGCAGGTGAGCGCACTGGGAGCGCGGTGGGGGCGCGGCCGTGGGGGCTTCCCTGCTCCAGGCCATTGGAAGGTGGAACAGTATGGGGAGCCAGAGGGTAGACTAGAGGCTGCAGCGGATTGGGGGAGAGAGCAATAGTGTCCCTGGAGCAGGCGGTGTACTCCCTGCTCTGGCATCCTTCGTCCCCTCATCCTCCACCCCGTGGTGACCCCCTGTCTGCTTTTCATCCTGCCATACAAAGCCATTTCCTCCCCACCCTTGGTGGGGGAGTCGGGGTCCGCCCCAGAATCCACTTCCCTCGCTGGCTCGGTGCGCGCCAGCCCCTGGCTGCCTGGATGCGCAGCTCGGTGCTTTCCAGTCCCCTGGTCTCTTCCTCGGTCTCAACGTCCCCCTCCTTTTCCTGTCACCCTCCGCGAAGCTCTCAGATCGGCTGTGGGATTTACCCCTCCTCCTCAGTTCTTTTCCCCTCGCCCTGGCTCTCCGGTCTCTCTACTGTTTAAGACAAGCATCGCCTGCCCGGAGCTGGGGAGGCGGGGTGTGTGGACCCAGAAATCCCTGTGGTGAAGGCTTATCCGGAGATGCTTGTCTACCGTTTGCCCAGGGAGTAGAAGAATAAACGGTGGTGTTTGAGTGTGCACCCATTCACTGCTCGGGCATGACTGAAAACCTGAGCCCTCCGGGGGTGACTGTGGACTTTGCCATGTCATTCCTGCATCATCTCAGAACTGACCAGCATCTTTCTCGAACTCTCTCTGTGCCCCCTCCCCCCCAGCATCCTCTTGCGTTCCTTAAGCTCTTGTTTATCCAGCTGGTCTTCAAGCTAACATACAGAATCCAAATTGTGGTTGTGGCTTTCTTCATGTCTCCCAATTAAAAAACAAAAACAAAAGCAAAGAATTATTATCGTTTTAAGTTGGGAATCAACGTTTCTTTTGGTGATCAATTCAGGAAGGATTAGTTACCCTCCACGGCCTTGCGTGAGGAGCGCACCATGAAGGCTGAAATCTGTTTCCCAGTAGTAAACCAGGTAGAATGTGCAGTAGTGAAGCCGGTGGGTTGGGGAGGGAGCCAACCAGAGATTGCACTTTATTCTTTGATTTGGCTAGCGAGCGACTTGTGATGCAGAGGGTTCCTGCTGCGGTCCTCCACCCCTTTCTTTTTTTTATTGCTTGGCAATGTGTAAACTGTGACGCTGACTATTCCCATATTTTTGGGTGTGAGCATCATAAAGTACGTATTCTTTTTTTCTCCGATGATGCGCCACCTCTCAGAAGATCCTCTTTATTTTCCTTGTATCAATATCAACTAGGAAGATTAAAAAGTGGAATTGCTGGCAATGGCTGCTATCCTTAGGTTGGTAGTCTCCTTAGCCATTTCCCTTGCTTTTGGAATTCATTTTGCTCAAAAAGAAAAGCTACAGCAAAACCATTTTACCTACGTCATCTCTTACTTCTGTTCTAAGGCAAGGAGTTATCTAATGATACTTACTCTCCCCAAAACCCTTAAAGGTTAAAATTGTGTTTCAAATGCAACAGACATGCTTTTATGCATCTTCCTTATAATTTCCTTGGATGGGCATATATTTTGGTGAGTGCCTTTGAACAAAATGTAAATTCTGTGCACACATCTCAGTTCTACTCTCCAGGTTTGAAAAATCTCAACAGTCTTCTTAGTGCTCTAATGCAAGTGTGTGCATTTCCCTTTGCTATCTGTATTATTCTTTTGTAATTCAAATACAAAAGGAGACACAGTAGAGTAATATATTTAATTTTTTCTATATATTTAACTTTTTCTATAATTAAGTGAAAAACAGGGGCTATAAGAATCAGAGCACTTTCCAGAATGCATCAGTAACTTGCTGTACTTTATAGAGTTTTACTAGTAGTTAGTGTTGGGATGACAAAGAAAATAATGAATATAGATGGATATGCTCAGTAAGCAAGTACATCCAGCCTTTATTAGCTGCAGGGTGGCACCTGTCTAGCATATGACTTACATATTAAGGAGAAAACTTAATTAGAAGGTCATTTGACTTTAATAAAGATTTCGGTCATTGAATTATTGAAGAATCTAATTTCTAATTATAACTCAACCTTAGGGAAAAAAATCTCTCCATTTTCAGGAGTGAATCTGCTCAGGTTGGAAAAAAAAAGGTATTCATGTTTCACTGTAACCTCTTAATGTTTTATTAACCAGAAATTTTATAACCAATATAAAGTTCTTTAAAATGCAGTATGTCACCTCTACTCATAGCTGTTTTCATTTTAACACTTGAGTGATTGTGTAGTAACAGAGTATAATCATGCACCAGGGTCTTCAGTTGGGTAAATTGTTTGCTTTTGAATTAAACTTGTTTCCTTTAAATACTGTTATATTTATTTATTGGTTGACTCACCACTTAACAATACACCTTTAGTAGCCAACCAGGTCTTCTCCTCAAAAATAGTTTGCTTTTTTTTTTTTTTTTAATACCACTGAGTGAATTTGGATGTGAATGTGTTTATTTAACTGTATGTGTAAAACCAATTTTGGGGTGATAACTTTGAGTTTTTTAAATGAATAAAATGCATCATGAATGAACTCCTTGTTTGTGATTTTCTTGCTGAAGCGACAAATTTGCATATTAATGTGATATAGTGTGAGTAGCTGGATTGTTTTGATTGTTCAAGGCAAGCCTATATGCTGGCAGTGCAAGGTCTATGGGTCCAATACACAGAGAGTGAAACTCATGGATTGAAGGAAGATAGGGGTTCACTACCAGGCTCGGGTCTGTCCATTCGTCTAGCTTATAAATGGAAGAATTGAATTCATTCAACCACTTTCTTATTTATGTATTTATACGAACTTTCTCCCCACGCCTCTCCAGTTGAACTCAGGGCCTTATGCATGCCGGGGAAGATGCTCCACCCCTCAGCTGTATTTCCAACCCATGACCCCCAACATTTATTTATTTTTTTTTAACAAAAAGACTTGAATCACTCTGTATCCTTGGCAGTCATTGAACTTGTGATAGTCCTCTGTCAGCTGCTCAGTAGCTGGGCTTACAGGCCTGAGCCACCAGCATTAAGAGAAAAGATCCCCAGGCTTGGCTCTAAATATATATGTATATTTTGCAGGCAATAATGATGAAAATAATGGCTAATAGTTTTTGAGTGATTGCTACATGTTGGATATTGTCTTGGGTCCTTTTATAAGGACAATCTCATTTAATCCTCATAAAACTCCAAAGAGGTTGGTACATTCATTCATTTCATTTTACCTAATAGTAAATTAAAATGTAAGGTGCTTGAGCAAGTCACTCAGGGCTAATTTGAGTTAATGTAAAAATTCAGTCCAACCTGAGGTGTTAGAACTCTTTAGTCTAGTCTTTAAAACCTGTGTGTCGTACTGACTTACCACATGGAAGTTTATCAATCCTGGTTAATACTTTCAGCATCTTTCTTAGTGGTCTTAAAACTCTGGGCATATGAGCAAGAAACTGCTATATTGATAATTCCATTCCTATTATGTCATGTACATCTACTCTCTTAGAAGTATTGATTAAAAGACACAGATTTTTATTTACTGTATTAGACATTCCTGAAGATAGCTCTGAAACATAATTGGGTTATTTCCTTAAGTGTGTGTTTAGAGTACATACAACTTGTTTACTGAGGTGCTAAGTAAAAACTGTACTAGCTGCTAATGGGCAAATGTTTTTAATGATACACTTGTTAGCAGCATTAGTTGTTCAATGCTAATTATATAGGCAGGAGATTTCATGTGATTTTATTCCAGTCTGAGTGGTAAACAGATCTCCATTTCTAAATAAGTAGAAAAGGTTTTGTAGTTAATGGAAACCAGATAAAAGATTTTTAAATACTGACTGTACCAATAGGGGTTTGTTTCAATGTGGAAATATCTCAGTAATATTTACCTGTTTACTTATGAGCTTTATAAAGATGTTGGTTGTCCAGTTTGAGGGAATCTGTGAGCCATTGGATGATGGATGATATTGAATATGATCAGATAACTAAATAAACAGTTTATATGGCTCAAGCACTAACTCCTTTGACAGATTTCATGAACATATTAAAAATTGATTAAGAATCCTCTAAGTGTGAACAAAAGTTAAAATTTACTAAACCAGAGTATGTTCGTATTGAGGAGAAGGATTTTGTTAAAATTGCAAAGCATATAAGTTATTGGAATTTTTTAAAAAAGAAATGGCTCTTAAGATTATAGTTATTAGGTTAATGGATGCTGACAATTAAAATGTGATACCTATTGAAAATTATGTTCAGAAAATTCCAAGGAATTATTCAGTAAAATATGAAAAATGTGAACTGTTCTTTACCTAATGAGTTGCTGGAACCTGAAATTGTGAAGTTATCTGTGCTGAATCAGCATTATATAATGCCTTTTAAGGCTACTATCAGTTCACAATTAGTGGGATTTATTCACTACCAACATTCCTTATTTAATACCAGTAATGTCTGAAAAGAAATATGGCTAAGTGAACTGGCTTTGACAGAACCATCTTTGTTTTGGATTTATTTATGATTAACCATTATAAAAGTGCTCTTAACGTTTTAAAGAATGAAGATGGGGTGCTGAGAAGATGGTTCAGTGATTAAGAGCACTTGCTGTGCAAGTGTGTGGACCCGAGGATGGATCTCAGTGCTCACAATAAGTTAGGCTTTGGGTGGCTGCAACCGCAGAAACAGGTGGATCCCGGGAATTTGCTAGTCAGCCAGACTAGTCGGAACTGAAAGTTTCAGGTTCAGTGAGAGACCCTATCTCAAAAAATAAGAGGGAGAGCAATAGATGAAGATGCCTGCCTCTGGCACTCACCCCTCCACTTATACATACATACAAATGATAATAAACAAAATGAATGTGGTTGGGGCAGGCATAGTAAGTATCTCAGGCCTATAATGTACTTGGGATGCTGAGATATTGTGAGTTCCAGGGCAGCCTGGGCTGTAGTGGGAAACTCATTCTCAACACTGTTCAAACCACCACCACTATATCACAACTGAAAATTTTGGGCAATCAGTCTTCCATAATCTCAGAGGAATGGAAACAGTATTTAGGCACATTAAAACGAAGGTATTGGGTTCTCTATTAATGAAATAATATTTGATATATACACACATATATAGAGTATGCTTTCTATCACTATAACAGAATTGTGGAGACTGAGTAATTTTATTAAGAAATGAGGTTTAGCCCGGCGTTGGTGGTGCACGCCTTTAATCCCAGCACTCGGGAGGCAGAGGCAGGCAGATCTCTGTGAGTTCGAGGCCAGCCTGGTCTCCAGAGCGAGTGCCAGGATAGGCTCCAAAGCTACACAGAGAAACCCTGTCTCAAAAAACCAAAAAAAAAAAAAAAAAAAAAAAAAAGAGGTTTATTTAGTTCAAAGTTTTAGAGGCTGGAGACTCCAATATCACTGTATAGCTCTGGTGAGGGCTTCATGTTTGAAGTGTGTGTGTGAGAGAGGTACAGGTCTCATGGCAAGATGGGAAGCCCAGGAGAGAAAGACGGAGGGGGAAGGAATGTTTTTCTATTGTAACAACCATCTTGAGCATTTGCCAAAGTCCCACAAAAGTGCATCAACTGTCATCTTTGCCAAGGCCTACCTCCTAACAGTTCTCCTACCCCTTACCACTGCCAAGGGAAGCCAAGCTTCTGAGACAAACCCCACCCAAACCAGAGCAGCATGAGGCTGTGAGGCTTTTCTCAGACCTAGATTTTTCTGTGGCCACTCTTCAGCAGAGTTAAATTATGAGGTTTTACTCATTATGATGGTCTTATTTACTTTTAAGATGACCCAAGGCAGCCAGGAAGAGGGAGGGGGCTTTCCCTCTCTAACCAGAGCCAAATTAAGAGAGCTGAAAGCTAATGTATAGACTAATCTAGTATTCTATATGGACAGAGCTTTTCCAGTTCCCCATCTAAGCCTGCATTGCAATTTCTCGTATTATCAACATTGATGTAAACACCCCAGAGGATTATGGCATGCTAAACACAGGTTTCCATAATAGGGAAGAGCAGGCCAACATTAGTTAAGGCCTTACTGTGCGTGTAGCTCTGGACTCTGGTATGTAGTCTCTACATCTCTCAGTTCTTAGAGTTTTTACATCCAGATGCCAATGGGGATAAAACTCAGAGGCAGAGAAGAAAACTATTTGTGTAGATCACTTGGCTAGTAAGCAGCCAAACCTTGACTTAACCTTGGACATGACTCTTATTTGAATTATTGAGAAATATAGAGGTAACATCAATGAACATCTATTTATTGAATTCTAAATATAGTGGGCATGTAAAACATCCAGAAGCTGATGTATGTATGTATGTATGTATGTATGTATGTATGTATGTATGTATGTATGCATGCATGTGTGTATATGGAGAAAACTGTCAAGATGGTATGATGCCTTAGTAGGGAAAGGAGCTTGTTCTGCCAGCTTAGTTACCCGGGTATTCATGGAACACACATGGGTCCCTCCATACTACTAATAAATAAAACTAAAATATGAAGCTGACAGGAAAAAGTATGAGATCATAACTTTCAAGTGAATATTTAGGATGAAGACTTGATTATACTGTCAAATAGTTGGGATAAAACTTACAGCATACTGCTTTTAAAAATAAAATAGCCGCTGGGCGTCGGTGCACATGCCGTTAATCCCAGCACTTGGGAGGCAGAGGCAGGCAGATCTCTGTGAGTTTGAGGCCAGCCTGGTCTCCAGAGCGAGTGCCAGGATAGGCTCCAAAGCTACACAGAGAAACCCTGTCTCGAAAAACATAAATAAATATATAAATAAATAAATATAAAATAAAAATAAAAAATAAAACAGCCCTCCCCAAGCTGCAGCTCTGAAATTGATCCTGGATTTATGTGGAAAGTAGACAATATATGGGTTACCAGTGTCATTTTAGTTCAAGGCTGCATGTACTGAAGTATCAGTGTCAAGGCAGGGAGGTGGGGATCTGTGTCTCAGTGTCTGGCTTGACAACAAACCATTGAATTTAGACTGACTTTTTAATCACAAAGAGATACTGTACATTACAGAGGGCTCTAGAGGAGAGGAGCAAAAAGAGAAGGCACTGGAGAGATTAAAAATGTGACTGAGGATTGGGGGGATCTTAATGATAGAGCATTTATCTAAATGTTCAAGGAGATAGCACTAGTGCGTGTGCACACACACACACACACACACACACACACACACACACACACACACACACACACACACCTCCAAGGTACTAATAAGAAAGAGGAATTCCATTTTCTTATTTCAGAATGAAGCATTCAGTGTGAGAGGGGAAAGGAGAGGTTGTTTTTAAATAATGTGTATTGTTGGGTGTGGTGGCACACGCCTGTAATCCCAGCACTCCAGAGGCAAGAGGCAGGTCAATCTTTGTGAGTTTGAGACCAGCCTATTCTCCAAGTGGAGTTCCAGATTAGCCAGAACTACATGGTAAGACCCTATCTTAGTTAGTGGATAAATAAGTAAATAAATAAATAAAATGTAGTTTTCAGAAACCATTTTCAACAATTGAGAGTGTTTATTTGTAGCACACTAGTGGCATTTTGCACATGTGTGGCTGTGCATAGTTTATCTTTTCTTCCTTCACCAGAAGCAAGGACTTTGACACCATAAAAGATTGATGTATGAAACTTCCCTCTGGTTTAATTTTCACTCATTTCCTGGAGTTACATTAGGATACAGAGAATCCAAGAGATTTGTCCAAGGTCAGGAAAAGTTAGAGAGCTGGCTTTGGAACTTGATGTTCAGAACTTGTAGCTTAGCCTTAGTTTCCATTGTCTTCTCTTCCTCCCCCTATTGTTTCTGAGTGCCTCCTTCTCACCCCCACCCTGCCTCCTCCTTTCCCATTCCTTTGCAGTGTTGGACCAGACCTTCTCCTTGACACCCCGCCCCCCCGAACTATTCTTTTCATAGCACGCCAGCATTGACAGCCAGCACATTGCTTTTTTCCATACGGGATGGTAGATGGAGACAGGGAGCAGAATTCTTCTCAGATTTAGATAAGATAGTTTTCTGAGGTGGAATATCCCTGAATAAAGTGTGAGGTTTACAAGACCAAATGACTCACCAGATATTATCATCTAGGTGGGCATCAGCTAGGAAGCTGAGCCTGTCACAGTCACTGACAGGGCTTTTCTTAAACCAAGCTATGCTTCTGAAAACTTGCATATAAATAATAGAACTGAAAAGGCCACTATTTAAAGAAATGGATGGGTTTTTAGGTAAAAAGTTCATTTGGGTAGCAAATATACATCCTTCAGTTTGCCTGGTTCATATTCTAGCTTTTACTGTGTTTGCAGTCTTTGAGCGAATTGAGTGGCATTAGGTCTGTCAATGTCATTATATAAGTAATCTCAATAGTTTTTAACAAGTATCAATATTGTTTTAAATCCTTAATTTTGCAGAGAGATCTCTATTTCCAGGTGCTGAAAGGGTAGAGTACCTGTGACAGTATGTCATGTCCCTGCTTCATGGAATTGATGGAGCTATGAGTTGCATATATAGGCATATCAGAAATAGGGTTTCTGAAGCACTGCTTTGTCTATTGTTTCAGTGGCTTGGAATAAAAAAAGACAGATTCCCCTTAAATAAATAATTTTATGGGTGTCTTAGCTGGGGTTTCCATTTCTGCAATGAAACACCATTACCAAAGCAACTTGGGGAGGAAATGGTTTATTTGGCTCACACTTCCACAGCACTGTTCATCACTGAAGGAATTCAGGACAGGAACTCAGGCAGGACAGGAACCTGGAGGCAGGAGCTGATGCAGAGACCATGAGGGAGTGCTGCTTACTGGCTTGCTCATCATAGCTTGCCCAGCCTGTTTTCTTATAGAACGCAGGACTACCAGCCCAGGGATGACACCACCCACAAAGGGCCAAGCCATCCCTCATCAATCACAAGTAAAAAAAAATATACATTCCTGACTACAACTTGATCTGATGGAGACATATTCTTAAATGAAGTTCCCTCCTCTCAAATGACTTTATCTGGTGTTTAAATTAACACAAAGATGTCCAACACAGAGACAAATCTTGCTTATGGTTTGGGTGATTTTAGAGTTCCCCTGGAAAGCAGCTTTTGAGAAGCAGTCATCACATTATGTATTGTAATAGGGCTTGTGCTTGGCTGGCTGACTGGAGTCTGAGTCCCATCTCTGACTCTCACTGGTATAGTAAGGGAGTTAGTCTCATTGGGCTTTAGTTTACACATCTGACTTAATTTTTGGTGTGTGTGTGTGTGTGTGTGTGTGTGTGTGTGTGTGTGTGTGTGAGAGAGAGAGAGAGAGAGAGAGAGAGAGAGAGAGAGAGAGAGAGAGAGAGAGAGAGAATTCTGAGATGATGCCTTGTAGCCTTGTATCTGGCATAAAGAGCACATTAAGTAAATGATGGCACTGTGATTAAATCTTTCATTTAGACTAGATTTTTTTTGAATATTGAAAAAGTAAACCAAGCATGGCTGCTCACTCCTATAGTCTCATTGTTTGGGAAAGTGAGGCAGGAAGTTTGCCATGAGTTTCATGTACATGGGTAAGATGGCAAGTATGATATCCTGTCTCAAAACGAACAAGCAAACAAAAGTTAATAAAAAGCAAAACCAAAACTAAGCCAACAAAAAACAAAGCAAAACAAGAACCAATCTACCCAAAGTAAAAGAAAATGTAGGATTGGCTATGTGTATTTGTAATGTGTTTTGTATGTATATGTTACAAAATTACAGTTGCACCAAAATTTACTTTTAGATCTGACCAACTTAGTGCATATTTGGGAAGTCCTGGGAGAAACAGTTGTTCACATCCAGCACTATCACAATGTAACTGTTTTCTTTCAATAGGTACACATACATAAACTGAATTAAATTACTTCTCCCTTGCAGCAGTTTCAAAGCACTGTTTTGCTTATTAATTCATTAATCTTTACAAGCTCCCTGAGAGGGTAGTAAAGCGTATTTTGCTAATTTAATTTATAAATGAAAACTATTCAATTGACACACAAGGAGTCCCATGGTGAATCCTGGAGACGATGAATGTAATGGAATCAGTAACAGAAATAATAGAATGGATTTTGCAGACACTCTCAGCAATTCTAGAGAATAGATTTATTTTACTACTTTAAAAATCATTTATTTGGGTGTACATATGTGTGGGTTGGTGGTCACACCACAGAGGTCAGATGACAACTTGTGCAGTTGATGTAGTTGGTTTTCTTCTTCCACTTTATGGTTCGAAGAGATGGAACTCAGGTTTTAAGGGTTGGCAGCAGGCTCCTTTGCCCACTGAGCCATCTTGTTGGCCAGAGAATAGGTTTTAAGGAAGGCTTTAGATTCTGTTGTATGAAGCACACCATTTTTAGGGTGTGTTTTTTGAAACGTTAGTGTGCATGACACACACACACACACACACACACACACACACACACACACACACACACACACACACAGAGAGAGTTACAAGTACCCAAACCCATTGAACCATCTTTCTAGCCCTGCCAGAATTCTGCTATGAGAATGAGGAGCATTGCTAAGTCAGTTTGTGGATTTGGTTTATACTGGTGGGAGGTCCATTCCTTGTAAAGTTGAAGGAATGTCCCAAGTGAGCTGCAGTTAGCATGATAGTGTCTTCCACTATTGGCTTGTCTTCCTCAGCTCTCTATTGTCAAGTGTCTTCCTTGGGTGCCTCTGCAGAGTCCTTATTATATGACTGCCTCTCTGTCTATTTGCAGCTTCCTGTATACCTGTGTCTCCCCCCTCCTCCGGGATGCTGGCATACAGCAGGAACTAAATGATTGCATTTGCTACTTGATCCTGGGGAAGTCACAGCTTTTGGAAGTTGGTCACATTGTAACCACAGCCCAGCTAGCATTCTTTTCATGTAGTTCAGTACATAAGCTCAGGGAGTGGTGTCTTCTACTTCTAGGGTGGGTCTTCCCAAGTCAGTTAGAGCTATCAAGATGATTCCTCATAGGTATCCCTGGAGGCTTGTCTCCTAGGTAATTCCAGATCCTATTGACAATAAACATTAACCAGGAAGGTTAAACCTATTAGTGGGCCATGGTGGCAAGGTAGTTGGTTGTGATAGCCTTAAATAAGGCACTCAGTTACATCTCAGCGGCAGTGACAGATGTTTGTAAGTATATGCTAGGCAGTATTAGGCTTTACTCTGGTTCTTCTTAAAGCTGTTGAATGTGTCTGTACCATTTTAAAGCTAATGCTCTTCTAGTCCTTTTTTTGGTTATGCATTTAAGTGATTGAACTTATCTTTTTCATTATAGTAGGCACAATTCCCATTATATCATACTATCCTATGAGAATGAATTAAAATGGAGATCATTTTAGTATGATTTTTTAAAAATTAAGTGTCATTTAATTGAAAAAACTAAATGTATTTGTAATAAAATTCAGCCACTCTGAAAGAATATGCAATAAGAATTGCCCTTTGTCCACTGATATTTCATTTGTCTTCATGTCTACTAGATTACTTCTGGGCTTATGTTTTCTTTGTGTGCTGTTCATATATGCATGTGTGTGCAATTTGGGAAGACCAAAGATCAATATCCAGTATCTTCCTTAATTGTTTTCCATCTTATTTTGGAGTGAGCGTCTTTCCCAGAACCCAGAGTTCACTGATTTGACTGGATAGCCAATGAGCTCCAGGTATCTTCTGGTCTTCACCTCCCCAAGCTGTATTTACAGACATCTAAACTCAGCTTCTTAATGCTTGTCTGGCAAGCACTTTCCTGGCCATGCCACTTCCACAGCCCTGAGTTTATATCCTCATTATGTGAAATTTAATTTTGAGAGCAGAGAGAGTTTAATAAACTTGTTTGTAGGTAGCTGACAAAAGCAACTGAGAGTTCCGCTTGAAAACCGCTAGCAGATGGGTTGGTTTGTGGGCCGAGTCCTTTCTTTAAGAGTCATGTGTCATGTGGCCATTGTGTGTTAGAACTGTGGGAGGTGCTCTGGGTGAAGTCACTTCTTGAGAAATTCCTACTCAGTAGAATCTGATATACATGGCACTGGTATTATCAGGGAAAACAAATGCCATGGTAACCTTTATTATTGACTGATAGAATTTGGAATTGCCTAAGAGACAGACTTCTATGTATGCCTGAGAGATTATTTTCAGAGGTGCTTAGCTGAGGAGGGAACAGAAGCACAGTTCTGTGGACTAGGGTCCCAGACTGAGCAAAAAAGAGGAGGTGAGGGGACATATAAGCATTCATCTCTCTGTTTCCTTGCTGTAGACACCATGTGACCAGCTCCTCATACTCTTGCCCCCACAACTTCCTTGCCAAGATGTCCTGTACTCCCAAATCATGAACCCATATAAATCTCTTTCCTCATTGCTTTTGTCAAGGATTTTGTCACAGAATGAAGACTGTAACCAACACACCAACCTATCAGTTCTTAGGAGGATTTGTCAGAAAACAGTGTTGTTGATGGGATATCTTAGTTTGACGATGAAGATCTCTAGTAGACAGAATTGGAACAAATGGTTTGAAATTACAGGAAGAAAGGCTTAAACTTCACATAAGGGTGATTATTCACTCTAGCAGTTAAAGAAGTTTGCGCAGTGCTGTACAGGGGACAGGGGATTGCAGAGTCACTGACTGCTAGGTGTGTGACAACTGGGAGGAGGACTGGGCCAAAAGCACTCTGAGGATTCTTTTAAACAGTATGTGAGTGAGCTTAGTGGGTTTCAGACAGGGTTCTGGTTTTAAAAAATGTATTATTTTTTGTAGGCTTTATCTAGGTCGATAACAAATACATGAAATTGCTAAGACCTCCCTGGGTCTATCCTTTAGGTACTTCTAGAAAAAAAAAAGAGTATGCCTTAGTGTGTGGGAGAGAAACCAGAATTCTATGATATAGTTTATTGAAGAAAGCAGATGTAGATATGGCTGTCATAGAGGTGAACTGTATTACTGGAAAAAAATGATGTTATAATATTTTCTTCTCTCTCTCTCTCTCTCTCTCTCTTTCTCTCTCTCTCTTTGTGTGTGTGTGTGTGTGTGTGTGTGTGTGTGTGTGTGTGCGCGCGTGTGCATGTGCGTAAGTAGGTTAGAGAACAGATTGCTTGAGTTGGTTCTCACTCCCCACCATCTGAGTGCCAGGAATGGAATTCAGGTCCTCAGGCTCAGTGGCAAGTTTATTTACCTCCTGAGCCATCTCACTCCCCGAGCCCTGCTCTCTCCAGCATCCCACTTCTTAACTTCCACTTCTTTTAGGGATGTACCAGTGTAGAAACCTGAGAATGCATATCTGTCATTTATTTTGCTTTCAAAGTCTTCTTCCTAAATCTCATATCTGATTTCTCCTAATTTCACCTAAGAGGTGCAAGCACAGCTTTAGGAGAACGTGATAATTCATAACCAGAAGGAATTCAGATAGTCAACCCGTATGTGGTGTCTACTTTATGGAATACATTGTTTTGGGGCTGGAGAGACATTTTTAAAATGTCCATTTTCCTTCATGGAGTTGGAGAGCAGCACAGATTGTGTTTTAAGATCTGAAGAAGGTTGAAGAGAAGAACATGTAGTCTGTGGTGCCAGACCGCCTGGGGTTACGCGGCAACTCTGCTTCTTTGTAGCTCCGTGGTCTTGGGAAATTGTTTAATTTTGCCTGTCTCAGCTTCCTCATTTGAATAGTGTGTCTGCATAGTGGGATAGCATTAGTACTCAACTCATGGGAATTAAATTAGGTAATACATGTCAAACACTTATGTAGTATCTGTCACCTTGTGCTAATGTTTGTCACTCTTACAAAATACCTGAGCATATAAAGCTAAAGGAGGAGAAACTTTGTTCTGACTCAAGGTGTCAAGGATTCAGTCCACAGTCAGCTAGCTCCATTGTAGCAGACCTTTGGTGAGGTAGAACAAACATGATGGTGGGAGCATGAGACATATGAGGCTGCTGACCTCATAGCAGCTAAAAAATGGGAAATGGGAGGTACTGGGGACAAGGAATACCCTTCAAAGGCACCCCTCCCTCCCAGCAGAGATAGACTTCCTTAGTCAGGTCCCACCTTCCATAGTTTTCACCACTTCCCAATAGTCTATTCAATCATCAGTCCACAGAAAGCAAAGATATGAATAGGTTAACTCATTGGTAAGACCAAGGCCCTATGACCCAATCACTTCTCCCAAATCCCTACCTCTGAACACTGCACCAAGCCCTAAACCTTTTGGTAGATACTTCATATCTAAACTATAAAGTACACAGCATTTAGGATTATTATTGATGGGGTAGGGGTGCAGGAGGCCTTTGGTGCCTTCAGATGTTCAGTATTGTGGATAATAAACAAGAGTATATTTCTGGGTAGAATCCACAAAGATTTCATGAAAAGGACTGTGACTTAAGATGCCCATTAAGGAGTATGAATCTGACAAACCCAGACAGGGTCAAAGGTACCAGGTAAGAATGCTATCATGGAGCAGAGAGCTTCCCATCTGGCTTAGATGGGGGAATGATGGGAGATACCTGGCAGAATGAATTGGGTCCTATGTTGGGTTGCTAAGATGAGAAACCAGTACTCGACCCAGTGGTGAGAACTCTGAATATTTATGAGGGGTGCTGTGGGGCCAGGTGTAACGGCGATTAAGATGACCACACACTGACTGTAGTGTACTTGGATGAAGGAGATATCAGGAACCCCGAGGAAAAAAGACTGATAGAGTGGTGATAGAGATATGAACTTGGAATGTTTTTGTTTGTTTGTTTGTTTGTTTGTTTTCGAGGCAGGGTGTCTCTGTGTAGCTTTGGAGCCTTTCCTGGAACTCGATCTGTAGACCAGGCTGGCCTCGAACTCACAGAGATCCTCCTGCCTCTGTCTCTGGATTAAAGGCATTCACCACCACTGCCTGGTGCAATTTTTTTTTTTTTTTAGAAACAGAAAACAGGTCATTTCAGAGATAGAGTCTGTGATTACCCATGTTAAATGAAGGCAAATGGGAGAGAGGAATCAATCTTACATGATTTTTAAACCTTGCCTGGGATCCTGGAGGAATGTTAGTGTAATTTACACAGATAAGTAATGTGCAGAAGGCAGGAGTACATCGTCCTGCTACTTCCAACTAATCAAATTCTTCACAGTAACTAGGCCCAGTGGCATAGGCCAATAATCCCAGCAATTTGGAAGACAGTGGAAGGGGGACTACAAAGCCAAGGCCAGCCTGGGTTATATAGTGAATCAAAGCTTTTCCTGTCTCAAAATTTAAGAAAAGAAAGACCATGGTGGCCAGGGCTCAGTGACAGGGTGCTTGCCTAGCATACATGAAGTTGATCCCAGTAGCAGATGATAAAAACTCTTATTGCATGTCCAGGGTCATCCATGAGGTACTCCATCTAACCACCCTGGCTGTACTGATTATAACCTCCAACATTCTTAAAATTTCCAGCCCCCTCACCCATGGCTTAGTAGTTGAATGTTTCCAACTGTTGACTTAACATCAGTTCTGGGCCACCAAGGTGGACTGAAAACTGTTTCTTAGCATTCTGCACAGTATCTTGTATCTTGGAAATCTTATTTTAGGTACTGGATTTAGGTATTTTTAGACTGGATGTTTGGACCCCCTAAAGCTCAGATGTTGAAGTCAGAGTCTCCAAAGGAGACTGTGTTGGAGACTGGTCAGTAAGGAAGTAATTAAGAGGTCACACATATGGGGTCTTGTGCTATAAAAGGATAAGTAGTGATGGTAAAACAGTGGTTCTCAGGCTTCCTAATGCTACAGTCCTTTAGTGCTGTTCCTCATGTTGTGGTGACCCCAACAATAAAATTATTTTTGTTGCTACTTCATAACTGTAATTTTGCTATGGTTATGAATAGTTATGTAAGTATCTGACATGCTGATGGTCTTAGGTGGCCCCGTGAAAGGGTTGTTAGACCCCTGGTGGGGTCATAGAAGAGGCATCAGAGACTTCCTTCACTTTAGTGGATACAAGAAGACAAGCCATGTGAGCTCCAGAAGGAAGCAGCCATCTTCAAGCTGGGGAGAGGGACAATCTTGCTCTTAGATTTCTGGTTTCCTTGATAGTAGAAATAAATTAGTGTTGTTTAAGCCACTGTGCCTATGGCATTTTGTTACGGAAGTCTGAGCAGACTAATGTGGCTATTTAATCTTTATTGAGTTTTCCCTGGTTAAATTGGTGATGAGACTTAGATGGATTTGTACTGAGAATGAGGATCCTGGCTTTAAGGAAGAACTTTAGTTTTTCACCTAGGAAAGAAAATTTCCTCATCAACCCTTGCTTTTGACAAACTAAAGCTCTTTTTTTTTTTTTTTTTTTTTTTTTGGTTTTTTGAGACAAGGTTTCTCTGTGGCTTTGGAGGCTGTCCTGGAACTAGCTCTTGTAGACCAGACTGGTCTCGAACTCACAGAGATCCGCCTGCCTCTGTCTCCCGAGTGCTGGGATTAAAGGCATTCGCCACCAACGCCCGGCCTTTTTTGGCTTTTCAAGACAGGATTTCTCTGTGTAGCTTGGAGCCTGTTCTGGAACTCGCTATATAGACTAGACTGGCCTCAAACTCACAGAGATCTGCCTGCCGCTGCCTCCTAAGTGCTGGGATTAAAGGCATGTATTACCACCTGGCCAAACTAAAGCTCTTATCTTCGATCTACAGCATCACGTTCTCTCACCTGTATTTCCCTCTCCTCTTTTCTGAGTGCTACAGACACACCCATGGGTCTATCATCTCAGCCTCTGCCTGTTCCAGTTGGCTTAGCTTCACCTCCCTTCGAAGCCTTCATGCAGAACTCAGGAGCCGTTCAGATTTGAAAGACAGGGGGAGTGTCACTTACAAGATGATCCATCCCAGGCCCGTCTTCCCCAGATTCAGTTCATGAGTATATGCGTAAGATTTACCCAAAGAACTTGCCAGTGAAAGGTTGGTTCCAGAATTGCCCTCATGGAAGTGTATACACTGGTGCTGGAACTAAGCCAGAGAGCAAGTGTATTTTTCCAACTTGGAAGAGCCTCTGATGCACAGCCAGGTCTGGGAACTGCTAACTGCCATTTCCACAACTCCATTATTTCTGTAGTTGGGCAGAGGCAATGCAGTGTGTCCTTCCCTCCTGTTACCACACCGAAACCACCCTTGTTAGGTTCACTGCTCATCCACACTTGATTTCCAAACCTGCCTGTGCTTAATTATAAGTTCCGTAATCAGTGAGTTATAGTGATTATCATTGACCTTCTGAATTAAGGCTGTCGACTCAGAAAGTCTTCACTATGTGCAATCCTCCAATCTAGCCTCCACATAGTCATAAGGAGATTGGAATGTGCCATAGTTTAGGTCTGGAGTATCCTGCGAAGGCCCATTATCATCATGGTGAGACATGGTGGCATGCAGGCAGACATGGTGCTGGAGAAGTAGCTGAGAGCCCTACATCTTGACTGCAAGGCAACAGGAAGTGATCTGAGTGTCACACTGAGTGAAGTTTGAGCAAAGGAGACCTCAAAGCCCACCCACACAGTGACACACTTCCTCCAACAAGGCTACCCCTACTCCAACAAAGCCATACCTCCTAATAGTTCCACTCCCTTTGGGGATCATTTTTCTTTCAAACCACCACAAGGTTCTTTCCTCTCAGATTACTATAGCTTGGCCCAAGTTGACACAGGAACTAGCCTGCACAGGGAAGAAATCACATTTAAACCACCACAGGATACATTAGGGCCCTCTTTTGTATGCTTCCTGGTCATCGTGAGATGAATTGGTTTACTTATGATTTATCGCTTTTGCTAGGGCATGTTGCCTTGATACAGGTCCCAAAACAATGGGGCCAAGTGACATGGACAAAAACTGTGTAAGTGTGATCCAAGATAAAACTTTCCTTCAGGACATTGATTTGTATCAGGTATTTTTTACATAATGGTGAAAAGCTAAGTGACACAGAAGGAAATTCAAATAAAGAGACACTACTGTCAGGAAATTTCAGCTCCCACCACCAGTTTAGATCGAAGGTTTCTTGGTGTGTCATACAAGGCCAGGAGTGGCCCAGCCTCTCAAAGTTATCTGCTGTTAGTCTTGATTAGTCTCCCACTGCGCACACTGGCCAGTTTCCTTGCTTTTATTTGTTTGCACCTCTGTATAGGAATAGTATTATGGTGCATGGCCAATTTCTTCTTATCTTTAACTCAAATCTCTTTTTACTCTAGGAAGCTTCATTTGTCTCTCACATGCTGTTTCCTAGGTTATTTGTCTCTCTTCTGGGCGCCCAGAATTCTCTCCATGTTTCTTTAATGTTGTACTTACTATATTGCACCAAATTACCTTTATTACTTTTACTACTAAATTTTAAATTCCTAAGGGCACAATTTCTGTATTTGTTTATCTTCACTTTCAGCATCTGGCAACTTCTAAATAAATACTGAGTGGATTAACCAACAAATAGAATGGAGAGAGAGGTTTCAGACTTTATCACATTTGACTTTTTTTGCGATACACAGTGTGGTCATTTGCACACCTCATGAACTTTGGGCCCTATCTTTAGCACCAGAAAGGCACGAATAAGAAAATCGGAATGCAATCTTTTTCACCATGGTGTTTTCTGTCTAAGAGATCTAAAATTATCAAGTAAATGGACATCTAAGAATTGCCCTAGATGCCATGACAGCAATGACTGGGACAAAGTAAGAGCATGAGAGAAAGGAATGTAGAGATATGCCAGGAGAGCCACCTCCAGGTGACACTTTAGCTGGAGGACAAGGACTACGTCACGAGTAAAGATTGTGGCAAGAACACTAAGTTTCTGTGGTGTCTCAGAACTGAGTGTTGATGAAACTTAAGTCACTGTCACCACAGCCAGAGAGGAGGGAGAAACATGCAGGGACAGGTGGCAGAAGGAAGTTAGGTAGGCTTTACTGGTGCCCCAAATAGGTTTAGAGTTTATCCGGAGCACTGTGATAAGCACAGATGGGAGGGTTTTAAACAGGACAATGGCATAATCTGATTATATTTTAGAAAGAATACACTAGGTAGATGCTAGTGAAGATAGTAGCAGCTGTGGACCTCAAGGTACCACTGTAGTTAATATGCCCAAGAAACTGGAATTGCAATTGTATGTAATTTTAATTACTTAAAGCCTGCAATTAATAGCAGTGGATTTAGTTATTGCAAAACATGAGAGCGATTTGGCACATGAAGCTTCTTTTCCAACTTTAGGCTTTATAAACTTTCAATATCAATCAAGGATTTCTGATGAAATGCAAGCACGTTGATTGAGAGTGCTATGCATTAAAAACACATACCAAATTATCTAAAGTTTTATATACATACACAACACACACACACACACACACACACACACACACACACACACACACACACACACACACACACACTGTGGGGTGGGCAGTTGAGATGGTCCCATGTAACCCAGGTTGGCCTCAATATGAGGCCGGCCTGGACTTTCTGATTGTCCCACCTCCCAAGTTCTGGGATTGTAGGGATGTGCAGCCATTTCTGGATAAACTGTCTTCTTAATGGTTTTTATATGGCTTAAATATAAAAAGATAGATATATTTTGAGATAGATATATTTTGGAGTAGCTAAGTTAAATAAAAATGTGTTGTCAAGTTTAATTTTACTTTCCGTTTTATAAGTTATCTATTAGAATGTTAGACTATTCAAAATTACTTACATGGATCCTGTTAAGTTCCCCTTAGACCAGCAGTGCAGTAGATGCAGTGAGAACAATGGGCTGCAGCAGAGAGATGGACTGGAAACCATGCAATATTCTAGGTATAACTGTATAACTATCTTCTGTCATGGGGTAATGGTGGAAATGGAGAGAAATATGAAGATTCTACACAAGTTTTTGAAGTAGAAGCATTATGACTGCCTTATAAATTAGATAAAAAGAGAAGAATATGCTGGGTGTGGTGCACGCCAGCACTCAGGAGGCAGAGGCAGGTGGATCTCTTGAGTTATGGGCCATACATATCAAGTGCTAGGTCATCCAGTATATAGTGAGACCCTGCCTAAAACTGCCACCTAAAACCCAACCCAACTCAACCCAACCCAACCCAACCCAACCCAACCAACCAACCAACCCCAAACCAAACCAAAGAAGCAGAAAAATTTTCAGGTTTTTAGATTGTTGTTGTTTCCTAAGATGGAAAGAATGAGGATTTTTCTTCCAGAGTGTGAGTTTGGGCATGTCAGAACCTGTGACACATGTGGGTGGTTATCAAGGGAGTCTGGGACCTAAAAGAGAGTTCAGCTGAAAGTATTAATTAGTAGTTGCAAATATGTCACGACTCTTTTACAATCTTAACATTCTATGCCCTAAATACTAAAACATCACTGGTAGAAATTACAGAGTACATTAAATGGAAAGATATCATACCTTTGTTATTCTGAAGACATAAATAGCACCTCAAGAGCACCCCAAATTGACCTGAGGATTCAAGGCAACACTATAAGAAATGTCAATTTCTGCAGAAATGGACAAGCTGCTCTTAAAATTCATATGGTGTTGCTGGGGCTCAAAATAGCCCAAACAATTTTGAAAACAAAAACCCAAAACTAAAGCAAGTGCACAAAACAGTGCACTCCTGGCATAAGGGTAGACAGCCAAAAGAATGGAATAGGGATAGACTTCAGAGTCCAGAATTGAACAATGACATGCGTGGTTTTGACAAGAATACAAAGACAATTCAGTGGGGAGAAGTGTAGACAATCCAGCAAATGGAGCTGAATCAACAGGATATTAAAATGGAAAAGAGTGAATTTGCATCTCTATCTTACACTACATATAGAAGTTTACTCAAAATGGATCAAAGACAAACATGAGCTAAAACTATGAAACATTTAGAGGAAAGCACAAGTCTGAATCATGGTGACATGTTTTTTTGTCAATAGTTTCTTAACTATGATACCAAAAGCACAAGTGAAAAAGACAAGTGAAAACAGTAGTTAAATTAGACTCCATTAGTATTTTAAAAATTTGTCTTAGAAGATGACAAAAACAAAAACCCCACCAAATAGAAAGAATATGAAAAGAAGCAAGAGAATGCAGATAAACCAGAAAACCACATATTTGGTGAGGGGCTATATCCTGGATATACAAGGACCAATGAAAAGTCAAATAACACAACTTAAAAATGGCAAAAGACTTGAACACACAAATTCCCTAGATAATACATATGCTAATATGTACATGAAAAGAAGGACCACTCATTAGGAAAATTCATATCAAACCCATTATGAAGTAATATCTTATATCTACTAGGATGACCATAATAAAGAAGATGAACAATGAAAATTGAAATCCTTACAAATGGCTGTGAGGAGCATAAACATTGTGGAGGGTCCTTTATTTTGTGGGAGGTACTTGTTTGCTAATGAGAATGATCCAGAAGAAGACATGAATGATGCAGGAAGGAAAGGTAGCAGAGAGAGCAGAATGTTTTCCAAGTGTGGTGAGATGGGATCCAGGAGTTCTGTGCCTCATCCATGGTACCCAAATGGCATAGGCCATTGAGCATGAGAGGTGTGTAGATTTAGTGTGGGGGGACAGGAAATTTCCAGTTTAAGCAGGTGACAGGGAAGGAGGAAATGGTAAAGATCAAATGATGTCCAAGGAAATGTGAATGGTAGAGAAAATTGCTGAAAATCATTCCTTCATAAGTCAACAACCATTCAATAGGCTTTCTGAAATGTAGATAGTATTAGGCAGACTTTTATAGAGGAAGAGACCTAATGGATGTGTGTGCATGCACTTTGATGCAGGCATACATTCGTGTGTGTGTGTGTGTGTGTGTGTGTGTGTGTGTGAGAGAGAGAGAGAGAGAGAGAGAGAGAGAGAGAGAGAGAGAGAGAGAGAGAGAGAGAGAGAGAGAGAGAGAGAGAGAGAGAGAGAGAGAGAGAGAGAAAGAGAGAGATTAGAGATCCATGACCCACATATACATGGGATACACACTCATATACAATCAGAGAGGGTTTACAAGGTTGGGTTCATAACACAATCACAGTCTGGGCTGGGTACTCCAACATGGGCTTTCTGAACAATGGAGAGACCAAAACCTGATAGTTCAAGGGCTTGGGTGCCGCTGCAATCTTGACCTAGTACTGAAGGCCTAAAGTTCCTTGGAAAGCCACTAATCTTCAGTCCATGTTGAGCTACTGGGGAAGCTGGAGGCTGATGTTAGCAAAGTATGGCAGCTATGAAGACAGACACACTTGCTTAGGAGACAGCAAAGGCAAGCAGGCGCCACTGCTCTTCTCCTGGACCTCTTTCTATCTGGCATATCTGGTGGAAGGGGCCATCCACTTTACAGGTGGGGCTTCTCCCCTCCAGAAATGCCACCATAAACATGCTCAGAAATGTGGCTCTAGCTGAGTCCAAATTTCCTCAGGTTGTCAGTCAAGACCAAGGTCATGCAGGTTTTACCAAGCTGCTCTACAGTCCCCATTCCACATCTTCTCAGCACGACTTCCTGTTTCCTTCCCAGTCTGCCATCTGCCCCTCTGTCCACACTCCATTCCGGCCACTCCTCTTGCTCACTGTGGTGTTCATTCTCTTTACACTGGCGTTCAGAGAATGTATTCCCCCTTGGTCTGGCTAACTCCACTCACCTTTCAAGAAATAGCTATGGACTCTTCTGGGAAGCCTTCAGGAAGCCCATAGGCAGGACTAAAGGCCATCCACAAGACAGGATGTTCTTAGAGCCCCATCAAAGGGATGCACTGTTTGAATTCAGAATCATGTAGAGATGCACTGTTGTGTGTGAAAGAAGCCATAGGCTCTTTCACTGCTGTGCCTTTTGGATTCAGCAGAATAGAGATAATATACTCTTTTAATTCCCTTTTCAGGCCCATAAGTAAGTGTACAGTATCTGTAGTCCTTAAAGAATGATAGGCTAACAATAGTGCTTACACAAAAATTTGCATGCCCCTCACTGCAAGAACAACAATTCTACTTAAAGCGTTGCATAATCTTCTTATAATGTTGAAGACAAATAATGAAAGCCTGTAACCAAAGGTCTTTGACCTTTGATTTCCTGCTCTGGATCTGTGTGTGGCAAATGGAGGGTGCATTTAGTGTGGAAGGAAGTGGTTGAGATCTGCCCTGTGCCTTCTTCATCCAGCTCTCCATCTTCCCGGGCACTGAGGACCAGTGCCAGTGAGGGCAAACAAGGCCTAGTAACTGGTTAAAATGAGCTAACAGAGCTTAGGATGAGGCTTGCCAAGCTGGCAGACAAACTCCCAGTTGTCTACCGAACAGTTAGGATTTGTGGAAGCATCGTGTGTTTAGTCGAAGCCCCTGTACTGAGAAAAGGCTTCTCAGTATTAGGCTTGGGCCACGAGAAACACAAAGAGATCATAGTATGTATATCCAACAGACACCTCTGTTTTGAAAGGGGGTCACTTATCATTGCACTGTCATTGTGTTGTTTATTGGGTAGCCTCTCCCCTTGAAAACTGCGTATAAATCGAATGTTTGCCAGGAATGTTTTCTTATTGTTTTGTGTAATTAGATTAGAGATACGTTACTTTCCAGCTTTGCTTGCCAAAAGTTTCAAATTTCTGGTTACATTTCCTACAAATTTTTAGTTGTAGAGCTTGGCATTCCTAATTTAGAATGAGACTCTGTTTTGTGTGAGACTAAATTGTTCTGTGATGGAATTAATTACTTTTGAAATTTGTCATTCAAAAAATCTAGGGGGTTTAATTAACTGGGAGGAATGGTCTTGTCCTTTTTTTTAATTTTTTTTTTTAATTTTTTTTTTGTTGTTGAGGGTTGACTCCAGCTCCTTAGAACTGGTAAATATGCTCTCGGGGCATGGGCTTGTACCTTTAGCCCCTATTTTAAAATTAAAACTTCTGGCCTGCTTCTATGCAAAGGATTTGAGTTGGTATCTCACAAACCATTTCCACTGATGTATTTTCAACAATCACTTTTGGGTGCATAAAGTGAGGTGATAAAGGAGAATACAAGTGAGGAAGTTTGTAGGGGGACACAGTAACCACGCCTCCTAGGGGCTAGCTACAGGTGTGCCCGACCACGCCCACTAGGGCGTGGTCAGGGGGATGTGAAGGAGGTTTAAGAGTGAGAGAAGGCACATGGAAGCCCTTTCTTCTTTTTCCCTGCTTCATCGGCTTGCACTGCTTACTAAGTTTCCTGCCGGCTGGTTAGGTACTCTGTAAGTAAGACACATCCCTAATAAATATACCCCAATCTTATCTGGTTACATATTGGTAATTCACAGCTTATAGAAGTAGGACCCAGATGAACAAGTAACTAAAGTAACACCAAGAGAAGGAGACTAGAAAACTTCCCAAACTTGGAGGTGGTCCTAATAATGGCAGTGACACGATTAAAAGCTCCAGTAGTCAGGGGAAAGTGGAACATGGTCACCTCATTCTGTTACCGGTCTCCTCCGCAGTCAGTCACAAAGAGCAAGGGCTTCCATGCCCTGTGACTTAACTCCTTACCGGGCCTCAGGTGGGTGAGGTGGCTCCAATCTTGAGTGTGGCTGTCCTTCAGATGACTATTGAGATTTCAGTGTAAACACTCATAATTTTATTAGTAGAATCACCGTCTTCCCCAATAAGTAATTTCCTATTTCTTGTGCATGTGGCTGGATTTCACTTTTGTATTTTGCTCATCTCCCCTGTTCCTTCACCTTCTAAATATTGTGGGTGCTGTTGAGTGGGACCTTTGTTCTCCGTGGGTGCCTTCCTATGTATGTTGGTATGGGTCCGTTCAGAGCTTCCCTCTGTTTTGCTCCGTATGCTCGGCCACTTACTTATTCGATAGTTAGTTTACCAGTGTCACTCTCTGACTAACCACCCCGAATGCTCCCACCACGGGGCGCATCAAGCACTGCTCTGAGCATTTCCTTTTCCTGCATAATAAGCCCTAACTTCTTAGCATGGCATTTAAAGCGTGTAATGGTCTGACCGCCAGCTACTTCCTAGGGAACCCACTGCTCCCATTCATACAGCACTGGCAAGGGTTCTTGAAACATTCTTGGCATTTTCCTTTTTCTATGTGTCATTCCTCACGGGATTTCTTCACCACCTAGAATGCCTTTTGCTTTTTTCATTCCTGCATTTTCAGTCATTCCACTGAACTTTTATTTAGTGTTTTCTGTGTGCCTAAGAAATACAGTAGCTATAGTTAACCAAGAATGAGGTTAACCAAGAAAAAAAAAATCCCTTGGGATTCTTTGATCTCATGCTGTCCATTTTTCTATTTTTTTAAAAGACAGGCTTTCTCACTGCCAGGATGACCAGGCTGGCCATCAAGCCCTTGAGATCTGCCTATCTGTCTTTCCAGTGCGGGGATTACAAGTGAGGGTCACTATACCTGGCAAATTTTTTATGGGTTCTGGGGATCGAACCCTCGTCCAGATTGAACTCTGGTCTGCTCATTGTCTTATATTCACTTAAAAAAAAAAAAAAGAAAAAAAGAAAATCACTGTCGGTTAAACTAAGACATAATGCTTTCTTAACATTTGAAATTTTAGTTTTACATCTATTGGAAAAGCTCTCAGATTTTACAGATTATGTAAACTACAAGATAAAAATGAAATAGTTTCCAGGATTTTCTCACATTGAATAACTTTTATGCATTACCCTTCAGCTCAAATGTAACATCTGTTTTGCCACCCAGTTTTGCCAAACTTTAAACAGTTTCACTGGTGAAGCACATCTAATTGGAGTACTTACTGCTTGAGGAAGAGGAGGGTTGTTTCTTAAGTGATGGGATTTCTTAGGGTTGGCTATTTAAATTCTCCCCTGTCTCCCAGGTCCCATCTTCCCAGGGAGGGTGTCCTGGCAGCTTCTGGCATGTCAAGCATCCATCTTCTGTGTGCCTCACTTGGGCCAACGGCGGAAACCAAAGCTCCCTGAGAGCACTTGGTATCAGGCCAAGTGATTTTTCCTGTTTTCATCCTTACTGCGGCAGTGTGAACACTGAGTGAATGAGTGGAAGTTTTTAAGCAAGAAATAGCTTCATGCCAGTTCTGTTTAGAATACTTGACACACCTATTGGATGGCATCTCCTCAGCCATGTGTGACTGAGTTAGAGATGGTATGGCGTAGGCAATTCTACCAGCACAGAGAAAGGACAGCTAGTTCTCTTCTAAGTGTTTCTTGGCAACCTGGCTTGCTGCATCCAGAAAGAGGTAGCTTTTGTCTATTGAAAAATTTAATTTTGGATTTTCTATATTGTGTATGAGAAGGAATGAAGGATGCCCTCATTCAATTTTTCAAACTGCCATTTGGGGGCTGAGTCCTCCCAAACATCCTCTTTTGGAGGTATGGTTTTGAATATCATTAGTTTAGTGTTTTGTTGAAAAGTACTTTGTGAATGTTCTGAAGCACAAACCGTTTCTTTTCTCTGAATGAAGGTGAGGGAGCACCCCTGGCATACAGCCTAAGCAACATTTCTTTTGCTCTTCTCATCTGGTGTTGCCCCCTCAGTCCTCAGGCCCTGTCACCTGCTGCCTCCCAGCTTGACCATGTAGAACCTTAGCAGAGTTCAGATGTCCTATGATTTCCAGTGTGTGGCTTGCATTCATCCAGAGGCATGTCTTAATGACTGTACCAGGAAGTGAGATCTGTCATTGACAGCTGTCACACAGTGCTGGGTTTACTCTGGAATCCTTCCTCTAAATCATTTGGTATTTTGTTTTGTTTTGTTTTTCTCTAGCACTTGTACCCATGACGAATCTTGACCTGAGAGTTTCTGGCCATTCATTTTCTCTTTTCCCATTCACTTAATCACACGATACTCAAGTCATGACTGAATGATTATCTATTTTCATTGAGCTAGTATGTTGGGTTGTTGCTGCTAAAATATTTTACCACTCTATCTTACTATTGTTTCAAAAAGAAAAGTATGCTTATAGGCAGTGGACATTTCCTGCTACCCTAAGACAAAAATCGACTGATACCAATTACTCTCTCTTTAACCTTCCTTGAGCTAAAGGTGGATGGAGACTGTTGGGAATTTCCACTCATTCTTCCCATTTCAGACCCCGCCACTCAGAAAGCCCGACAAGGATCAGCTCCTCCCCCCAGAACTGCTCAAGACCATGCCTACAGGGTACTTAAGATGCAGTCTCTAGACATGACATGTGGCTTCTCTCCTGCCTTTCTGAGAGTCACCCAGGAGTTGCTTCACTCCTTTTATTAAATTTGGATTTATTAATTTAGTCTGATTTGGCTTATTGCATCAGCAGAGGATACCCAATAACTGGGGATCCAATATTTATCGGAGACTAAGCTCTGGGCACACTCGAGTTAATTTTTAAACATAGGAAGCCAGAACATACCCTGTAGCTTTAATTACAGTTTATCATGTTAGATACTTGCTTCATCCACTAAACCTTTGGGTTGTAGAGCTGCAGTTTGGGCAGCATTGTCAGAACTCCTAGAGTGCATAGCTAGTGCAGTAACACAGGTGTCCCTGGAGAGCAAGCTGCGGAATTAGCATAATCATTTCTCATGGTTTCCTTTAGGAATTACTTAAATACCAGTTCCTCTGGTTTTACATTTGTCACTCTGGAAATATTAAATAATGATACCTGCATGGCATAGATTGCTCTTTAGATTCCTAATTTAAAATAAAATTATTTCCTCATTTCATGGGCTCTTTCTACATCTTAATTAAAAACACATTGGTGAGGAGGCTGAAGAGATGGCTCAGTGGTTAGGAGCACTAGCTGCTTTTGCAGAGGATGTGGGTTCAGTTCCCAGTACACACACAGTGGTTCACAACTGTCTGTAACTCCAGTTCTAGGGGATCTGATAACTCCCTATGGCCTCTGAGGACAACAGGCACATGCATGCAGGCTACACATTTATACACATAAAATATAAATATCTATGATGTTAAGAGCACTTGGTGCTCTTGAAGAGAACTGGGGTTCAGTTCCCAGCACCTATATAGTGGCTTACAAACACCCATAGCTATAGTTCCAGGGCATGCAATGCCCACTTCTGAACTCCATGGCATCAGGCATGTATGTGGTACCCAGACATATATGCAGGCAACACTTGTACACTTGTATTTATTATAAAATAATAAATCTAAACAAGGAGAACACTACTGAATGTAGGTTACACGTGAAACCAGATATAAACTAATATGTGTATGTTTTAATTGTGATCTGATGACTGGGGAATCTTGCTCATTTGGGACCTCTGAAGTCTGCTGATTATTGTTTTCTTTGGAAAGAGATGACCCAAGTCAGGCGGTGGTGGCACACGCCTTTAATCCCAGCACTTGGGAGGCAGAGGCAGGCGGATCTCTATGAGTTCGAGGCCAGCCTGGTCTCCAGAGAGAGTGCCAGGATAGGCTCCAAAGCTACAGAGAAACCCCGTCTCGAAAAAACAGACAAACAAACAACAACAACAATAACCCCCCCAAAACAAACAAACAAACAAAAAAAACCAAAAAAAGATGACCCTTGTTCTTTGAAATTTAAAGCCCAGGGCTGATCTTTAGTTGAACACTTTGCAAAATAGATTGTATGCCAAAACAGGCATAGAATGTTCTCTGCACTCAAAATTATATTCTTTGGGGAAAGATAAAGTACAAAATAATGAGCACACAGCACAAAGCTACTGTCTGCAAGGCAATATACAGGTCGAAACTTTGGCCTGTGAGTTTGTAGCTCACTGATAACTTATCAGCAAAGGTATGTGATAAGGCTTGCTGGGAAAATTTGAGAGGCATGACAAAACATTGCAGAAGGGCAAAGAAAGGCCAGGAAAATGATAGTATTTATCACATTTGAGTTAGTCTGAAGAATACTTTTAATTTAACAGGAGTTCAGGAATGCATGACTTTATGACAGAAAGTCTTCACAACTAAACCACATAACTTTGCTTTGCTTTAGGCCCTAAACTCAAAGAAATGAATGAAAATAACTAGAATTGTTGTCATTCTCCTCTTCCATAACACAGACAAGCTTTTATTTAGGTGTTGTGGTGGTTTGCATAGGAATGGCTCCTGTAAACTCATCTGTATGAATGCTTGACCCATTAGGAGGTGTGACCTTGTTGGAGGAAGTGTGTCACTGTGCGAGTTGGCTTTGAGGTCTCATATGCTCAAGCTAGGCATAGTATGCATAGTATGGCAGTTTCCTTCTGCTGCCTGCAGATCAAGATATAGAACTCTCAGCTTCTTCTCCAGCACCAGGTCTGCCTGCATGCCGCCATGCTTTCACCCTCAGGTAATGGATTAAACCTCTGAAACTATAAGCTAGCTGCAATTGCATGTTTTCCTTTATAAGAGTTGTGGTGATCATGGTGTCTGTCACAGCAATAGAACACTGATTAACACACGTGTGTTCTCAGAGCATCATATTGTAAAACACATCTTGGCAAGTTGAATATTTTAAATGAGGTTAAATTGGGTGACCTTGAATTTTATCTTTAATCTCTTTCCCATTTTTATTCTTTAATTTTTTTAGTATGTTTTCTGTGTATGAGTATGTCACCTGTATACCATGTGCACATCTGGTGCCCACAGAAGCCCGTCCCCCCAAAAAAAGGGCATCTAAATCCCTTGGAATTGGAGTTACAGATGGCCGTCAGTTGTCATCTGTATGGGTGTGTGGGTGATGGGAACTGGACCTGAGGTCCTCTGGCAGACCGGGAAGTGCCCCTAACTGCTAAACTTCTCTCCAACCACCATTTTTTATTCTTGGCAGCGGTGCAGCTTACCAGTGAACTAGTTAAAAGATGATGCTAAAAATAAAAATGGATGTAGGTATGAACTAGTTAAAAGATGATGCCAAAATAAAATAAAATGATGTAGGTATGAACTGTGAACTAAATAATCAAGTTCCTGAAAATTACAAAAACGGGGTAATGAGGCCTGAAATCACTGTTGCCATGACTCCTGTTGGCCATGGAGAGTAAAAATATCTCTGCCTTTGATTTCTGCCCAGCGCCAGCCCTGCTCCGCTGCCACCCCAGTGGTGTGCTCTTATTAACCTAGTTCCCTGACCTTTAGCTGCTGCACTGAAGAATTCAGAGTCACAAACTGTGAATTGCCTCATTCATATATGCATGGCTTGGATTGTGGTTGAGCTTTAGGTGGGGTGTCTGGTTCTGAACAGGCTGCAAAGGAGAGTGGATGCTGTTTCAAGGATATCTGCATGCACTAAGCACCTCCTAAGCCCTGTTGTCTTAATTACTCACTGAGCGATCACCATACTCAGGGCAGGGCTGCTCAGCCCAGCCACTGTGACACGCCATACAGTCACCTTTGGTTGACTGATAAGGCTCTGAGAGAATCTGGAAGATAAAGTAACAGTTTCATCTGAGAGTATACCATGGGGGATTATGAAGAATGAAGGAGCGAGCACTAAAGATAAGATATCCAACAAGCTCCCAAGATGAGAATCAGTGACAGTTTGTGAAGCTTTCATGAAATTCTCTTGAATGCAAATTAAAGACAAAGTGAGACTTTATTCCTGTAAATCATATTCCCAAGGGACAGGAGCCTCATTTCCTATTCTTTTGTATTTCTTCATGGTATTTAATGAAGGGCTATTGAATAACCCACAAATTGAATAACCCAGGAACATTAATTTCAAATTCTTTAAATTTTTTTTAAATGTTGGAGAAAAGCTCAGTCTGTTGAGAAACGGAGATGGAGCAAATCTTACTTGGACCATTGCTTTTCTACACGGCGGCAGTGAACCCAGACTTTTCCATTCATCATCAAAGAGCAACAAGGCCATGGCTTTCTTTGTTGCCACCACCACACCTTCCCCTGTGTAGGTCAAAGGATAACTTTGGTTGTCTTCTCAGGTGCTATCCATCTCGCTTGCTTTTTGAGGTAGGATCCCTCATTAATCTGTAGCCCTCCAAGGAGGCTGGGCTAGCTGGCCAGTGAGTCCTGGGGATCTTGTCTGTCTCTGATTCCCCAGCACTGGGATTATAAGCATACGGCACATGTCTAGCTATTCCTGTAGGTTTTGGGCTATCTAACTCAGGTCTTCTTGCTTGCAAGGTTAATGCTTTACAAACTGACTCATCACCCCAGCCCCATTTTCTTTTTATATCACAATTTTTTATTTCTTAGTTTGGCCAGGGAGTCAGAGTCAGATTTGGTCCCAGGAATACTTCCGTATTCCTGGAACCTTGCTCAAGCAGGTCCTATAACCTTGACGAATATATTTCTCATATTTAAGGTCAGGTTCTTCTTCTACATCTTAATAGGAAACACAAATACATGGAAAACCAGGAATATTCAGAGAAAATTATGCATGTGATTGGATCTCTGGTATCATGAAAAGTTATTACACCATTCCAACTCTTTTTAACATATTTGTAAATTCCAACACTGAGCCCCCTATTTTTGGCTAAGTGTGTATAGCTCTGGAGTAAAGTAAATGGCTTTTGTGTTACTGACTTTAAGTTTTGGAACATCTTCATAATTCGACCTACAAGTCCTGGTTCAAACAAACATAGCCTTTGGCTTACTTACTGGCTTGAATGATCCATTCTCTTCCTGTTCATCTGGTGCATATGTAAAGTCTACCAAATGAAAGACACTGCTTTACTTGCTTTAAGAATTGAGGGATGAGCTGGGCGATGGTGGCGCATGCCTTAATCCCAGCACTTGGGAGGCAGAGGCAGGCGGATCTCTGTGAGTTCGAGGCCAGCCTGGTCTCCAGAGCAAGTGCCAGGATAGGCTCCAAAGCTACACAGAGAAACCCTGTCTCAAAAAACCAAAAAAAAAAAAAAAAAAAAAGAAAAAAAAAGTGAGGGATGGAAGACGAATATACTTCCTCTGTTTTTGTTGTTTTTGTTATCAAATGTCAAGGCATAATAGGTTTGAGTGAGAAATAATTTCAGTGTTGAGCATCTCTGTTCCAAAATCTAGAATTCTTTCTGCTACTGTTTAGAGCAGTGCTTCTCAACCTTCCTATGCTGTGACCATTTAATACAGTTGTGTTGTGGTGACCCTCAACCATAACTTTTTTTGTTATTTTTATAGTTTTTAGATATTTTATAGCTGTCCGTTTTCTCAATTAGTGATCAGTGGGGGAGGGCCCAGCCCATGCTGGGTGGCGCTATCCCTAGGCTGGTGCTCCTAGGTTCTATAAGAAAGCAAGCTGAGGAAGCAGCACTCCTCAGTGGTCTCAGTGTCAGCTCCTGCCTCCAGGTTCCTGCCCTGTTTGAGTTCCTGTCCTGACTTCCTTCAGTAATGAACAGCAATGTGGAACTGTAAGCCAAATAAACCCTTTCCTCCCCAACTTGCTTTTTGGTCATGGTGTTTCATTACAACAATAGAAACTAAATTAAGACAATAAGGAATGCTGCAGCTATTCAAGAAAAAAAAATAGAAAAAATAAAAACATGTCCCACAAGGAATTAGGTGCCTACTAATTTATAATTTATCATTAGTATAATTACTAATCTAATTGTTTAGAAAGAAGATCAGATTCTAGGCTGGGCACCCAGATGTGGCTTTCAGAAAGACTGATGTCTCTGTCATCTTTAAGAAGATGGGTATGATCCACTTGAGCCACATCTGGGAGCTGGGAGGCAACAGTGGTCTTCTGATATGTTCTATGTTAGCTGTGCTTCGAGCACTATGCACTTTTGGAGCACTCTCCTGGCTGCCGTGTCTCCATCTCTGAGGCTCTGAGTGCCTTTTTTCTCTCACTTAATTTCTCTCTAAATCCAAATATTCTGGAAATGAAATGCCTCTGATGGTGAGGCCTAAACTGCAATTTACCCTCATGGCAGTGTATCTGTGGCGAGGCCTAAATTGCTTCAAGAAGGAAAGTTCCAAGGAGTTTGGGAAAATAACGTTTTAGTGGTCTGGACTCGAGACACTGTTATAGGATATTTGTACACTGTGTGAAGATGTATGCCTATGATTGGTGTAATACAAAGCTAAAAGGCCAAAAGCTAAGCAGGAAGTATAGACAGGACTTCCAGGCAGAGAGAGAGAGAGAGAGAGAGAGAGAGAGAGAGAGAGAGAGAGAGAGAGAGAGAGAAACTGGGAGGAGGAATCTAGGCATGCAATTTCTCCAGTAGATTTGGATGTTTTGTACTAAGAAGAGCCACGTGGCTGAATGTAGTTAAAAATATGGGTTAATTATATTATAAGAGCTAGTTGGGAAAAAGCCTAAGCTAAGGTCAGGCTTTCATAATTAATAAGTCCCTTAGTCATTATTTTCGGGCTAGTAGTCCAAAAATAGTCTGACAAGAAAGTTTGCTTCAAGGCAATTGTTCTTGTGTTGTTCTGCTTAATGCCCAGAAAATACACCTAGAATTTGGCTAAGTGAAGGAAATAACTGTCAGTTATAAAATTACTATGTTACAAAGTTCTGCAACTAGAGTCGTTTTCATGCTGGGGATTGAACCCAGAGCTTTATAAACTCTAGTGAGCTGTTTTACCATGAGGATGTTTCTCCAGCCCTCTAAGTAGGGTCTTAAGATAGATTTTATTTTTGTTTACATTATCAAAGTCTCCGGAAGAGCATCTAGCAGCCAGTAATTACACAGTCAGATGTGCCAGCTGGAACAGCTCAGGTATTTTTATGTATCCATGGTCCAAATTCCACATCTTCTCTTTATGCTTGGCTATCTTAGAAATTAAACCTTCCCCACTGGTGATATGCTAGTGCATTTAATTGAGTTTTTTTTTGGGGGGGGGCAAGAGAACAGTAAGCAGAGTAAATGAAGCATAAGCAAATTGAGTAGCTAGTGAATTCATGGAGTCTATGAAGTTTAGCTAGAATAATCCCATGTGCTGAATATCTTCTGTATAGATGAAAAATGCATTTATTCCATTACTTGGGAGGAAGACCTAGAGTTATTTTTTGATAAAATTGCAGTTATCGTTTCTATGGGGCTCTGCTCTGTGGACTAGCTTCAATATTCTCATAGGTGTTTATTGCAACCCTGTGTGTGTGCCTGTGTACTTCATTCATTACAGTGTAAGTTCTATACTGGGCCTTTTGTCATGTGCATTGTCTCAGCACCTACACCAGGGCTTGGCACAAATTATGAGTGCTCAATATTTGGGTAAGTGGATGAATAAGCAGGTTGTGAATAGCAATGGAATGGCACTCAGAATGCCAACACTGTGATTCAGCAGCAAGTCCACTGCCTTCTGCCTGAGTCCTGTGTGCTCCTCAACAGAGGGCATGCTGGCACTTCATAGCAAGGCTGAGACCTGATGTCTACGTGATTCTCTGTAATCTGTTGAATAAATTGACTTACTATGACTCCGGACATCTCACCCTTTTGCTTTTTAGTTTAAGATGGAGAAAGAGAACTAGATACCCTTAAGTCTCTTTTCAGTTATATCAAAGCACATTGGTTAGGTTAGGTTTGTTTAAGATTTATTATATATAAATTATGTATATGTGTATCTGCATGTGAGTATGTGCACGTGAGTGCTTGTACTTAAAGAGGAAGGAGTCAGATGCTCTGGAGATCTGTGATCTTGAGCTCCCTCACTCCTTGCACCATATGGATGCTGGGACTTGAATTCAGGTCCTCTGCAAGAGCTTGGAACTTGTATAGAGTTATTTATTTTTTATTGTATGTGTATGAGTATTTTGCCTGCATGTATGTGTGTGCATCAGATGCCCTGAAACAGGAGTTATGGATGGTTGTCTATCTTAGGGTTTCTATTGCTGTGAACAGACACCATGACCATGGCAACCCTTATGAAGGAAAGGATTTAATTGGGGCTGGTTTACAGTTCAGAGGTTTAGTCCATTGCCATCATGGTGGGAAACATGGCAGCACACAGGTAGACATGATGTTGAAGAGGTAGCTGAGAGTTCTACACCTGCATTGGTAGACATTAGGAAGAGAGTGAGACACTGGGCCTGGCTTGAGCATATGAGACTTCAAAGTCCACGCCCAGTGGCATACTTCCTCCATCAAAGCCACACCTACTCCAACAAGGCCACTTCCTGTGGACATATGAGATCCATTTTTATTCAAACCACTTTTGTGAACAACCCTGTGGGTTCTGGGATCTGAACCCTGGACCTCTGAAAAACCAATACATGCTATTAGCTGCTGAGCTATCTCTCTAGCCCCTTTGGGTAGTTTTTAAGTACCCTAGAACGTTTTTTTTTTTGTGGTCTGTTTCTGTTGAGTAAGATAAGCATTTCATTACTCTTTGCATATATAAATTATCTATGGACAAAAGTCTCCTTTATTTAGGAAAGTTGATATCAGCAATATGTACTTGTATACCAGTGGGGCAATAATTTGTTTTTCTTTATGAACATAATTCAGCAAATAGAATATGAGCCCATTGTATACTTTATAGGATTTCCTGTATACAAAAATTACAGAGAAAAGATGGTTTATTGTGCCATGTGTTGTGGTCCTTCCAGCCGCAGTAGAGCTGGTTGAGGATTGTTGCCAAAAGGCTAGAGGGAAGCTATTAATGGGTGTCCAGATGTGCCTACCATAGGAAGCTCCTGTGTGTATCAAAAGAGCATTGGAAAGTCCATTCTAAAAACCCATCCATATCCATGTATTTATTAATAGAGTTGTGTATGTTAGAGGAAAACAGAAGCAAGCTAAATGTCAAACATTTGGAACATCTCAAAATAGTCTAATCCACAGCCTGTAAACCTGATGGTGAAGAGGTGTATTTATTGTCAAGGAACAGCATTATACAGCTAAGTTAGCAACACAAGCGACAAAACCTTATGTAGAGTGTGGCAATATTTTTGTGAAAAATGTGGGTAAACATGTCTGGAAAGGTCTGAGTAAAAATTATCATGTTGTCAACTGATGGGTGGTAGAGCTACAGTTTACTTTTTTGTTTAGTTATACTAATATTTTAAATCTAATGAGCTCATAATATTTTTATTATAAGAAAATGATTAATGTGCATTTTCTCTGTAAAGTTTTTCAACCAAGATATCTATTTAAAAAATCTCTCCAAAATATATAGTAAAGCATGAATAGTAAACCCAAAACAGTAAAACAGACAAAATCCCAAAGAATACTAGATGCTTTCTATTTTTCTTCTGAACTTCAATAGGCTTTTTTGTTAGGCTTGTAATATTTTGTGGATAACTTATTATAAAGTAATTTTGGTTGTGAATAAGATTAATTATCCCAGGTCTCAGGACATAAGGATACTCACCTTAGCGAGTCCCATGACTTGTCTCTTTTGTGTCATAATAAAGTTTTGGTCATGTTCTATTGGTCTGCCTATTTGCCATTTTCATCAATTAGATGTAAAACACTTGTTTACTTCACTGGTTTCTTGCACAGAACCACAAATAACTTCTTATGGAAAGATGGAATTTATGATGGAACTCTTTGAATATCATTAAAGTTCTTTATTATGGTCATGATTTTGAATATACATCAAAAATAATGTAGGCTAGACTTGAGGTGCTCTCTGTCCTTTCAGTAGCTTGAATTGCAAAGAGATGGACAGTGAATGATGTTACTGAGAAGCAGATTGTTCAGTGCAGAGGGCCTGAAGGGTGTGGCTGTCAGTCATAACTGGGTAAAGTTTTAGGACTGAAGTTCTCTGACCCTAGGCAGAAGGCCCGCTCAAGGCATAGCGGCATCATACAATCAGAGACAGATCCTAGAGAGGTGGGATTAGATCATTAGGGAAGTATTATTCTGGGCTCCTTGCCCCATGTGTGGGCATATCCATGCAGAATAAACTATGAATATCAGCACTTAACGACCATGCCCCAGTGTGCCACAAGCACTTTTGACCTCCAGGGCCTGCTGAGGGGAGAGATCCCAGACTTAGCTCAGAAACTTATCAGAGAAACAGGATTCATGAAAGGGTTTGTCTTACTTAAGTTCCCCCAAGAAGGGTTAGTTACCCAGTACAAAAATGTTCTTGAGGCTGGAGAGATGGCTCAGAGGTTAAGAGCACTGACTGCTCTTCCAGAGGTCCTGAGTTCAATTCCCAGCAACCACAACCATCCATTATGAGAACTGGTGACCTCTTCTGGTGTGCAGATATACACGGAAGCAGAGTGTTGTATACATAATAAATAAACAAAATCTTAAAAAAAAGGGGGGGGAGGATAGTGATTTAAAAAAAAAAAAACCTTTCAAAAATGTTCTCGAACACTTCATATCCAAATCTTCAAAATGGTTCATTTATAATAACCAGTAAAGACTTCTTTTCAAGATGGATTCTTACCAGATTAGAACTATTTTTTATTTTACTTTGAGATAATCTCAAACTGCCGGAAGTTCATGAGAACAGCATCAAAAACAGACCCTAGTTTGTTAGAATTTGCTTTGTCATTCCATCTCTGTCCCCTTGAGCCCTGGCCACTTGAGAATCCAGTGATCAGTACCTACCCCATTACTAGTAACCATGCCAGCGTGTGTTTCCTAAGAACAGCTATGTTGTCTTGTAGAACACAGAAGTGGCCTGTGTTCAAACTTACCTTTTATCTCAGTAATATTTTTCAAATAATACTTCCTCTGGCCTAAGGTAGTCAGTCACAGCTTCATATTAGGTTTTATTGTCACGTCTTTTAATACTTTGATTTAGAATGATTCTTTAGCCTTTCCTTTCTTTTTCTGGTGTTGATATACATTTAAATGCTTTAATTAGTTCTTTTTTGTTTTGTTTTTGTTTGTTTGTTTGTTTGTTTGTTTGTTTGAGACAGGGTTTCTCTGTGTAGCTTTGGAGCCTACCCTGGCTCTTGCTCTGGAGACCAGGCTTAATAGAGAATAAGTGTCAAACATTCATTCCCTTCCCCAACCCCTCCCAGATCCACTGTCCCTTTTCTATGCTCAACTTTGTGTCAGACAGCTGAGTTTATTCTGTATGTATAATTATTAATCCAATTTCTGACTCTAATTTTTCTTTGAAAGCATATTTTCTAGCAGGCTTTCTTTTTTAAAAAATTATTATTTTATGTGTATTGATGTTTTGCCTGCATCTGCATCTGTATGGGGGTGTTGGGTCCCCTAGAACTGGAATTACAGATAGCTTTGAGCCACCATGTGGGTTCTGGGACTCGAACCCTCATCCTCTGGAAGAGCAGTCAATGCTTGCTTTTAACTGCTGAGCCCCCTTGTAGCAGGCTTATTTTGAGCTATCAACCACCTCTGAAATAAAGACTTGGAGACTTAATATTAGTTATGAATGCTTAGCTTTATCATATGCTTTTCCCACTAGCTCTTCTAACTTAATTTAATCTGTTTCTTTTCATCTACATTTTGCCTTAGGGAATTTTACCTTTCTTTCATTCTATATGTCCTACTTTTTCTCTTCTTCCACATTTGGTTGGCTGGCAGGTGCCTGCCTGCCTGCCTGGCCCAGGAAGTATCCTTCTCTTTCTGCTTTGTTCCCTTCTCCCAAGTCTAGATTCCTCCCCCTACTTATTCTCTCTGCCTTCCAGACCCACCTGTCCCTCTACTGCCTAGCTATTGACTGTTTAGTTTTTAATTACATCATTTGGGAGCCTTAGGCATGCAAGGTAAAACAGCAGCACATCTTTACATAGTTAAACAAATGCAGCATAAACAAATGTAACACACCCTTACACAGTTAAAGTAATATTCCACAACATATTTTTGTAGGTTTCCTTATTTATTTATTTATTTATTTATTTGTTTTATTTTGGTTTTCGTTTTTTTTGAGTCAAGATTTTTCTGTGTAATCCTTACTTTCCTAGTCCTGGCTGTTCTGGAATTTGCTTTGAAGACCAGACTGGCCTTGAACTAACAGAGATCCTCCTGCCTCTGCCTCTCAAATGCTTGGATTAAAGGAATGGTACCACCACTGCCCAGCTGATATTTCCATTTTTTTAATCACAGTTAAACTATTGTAAAATAATATTCTCACCATTGAACATCTATGTTCTATCAAAAATAACATAGTAAGGATGAATATTTTTACTCAATAAACAACCATTCAATAGCTTCTGTTTCCTTAAAATTATACAAACACATGCTTTAAACACATAAAGATTTATGGTAGACTTGATGATAAACAGTAATTAAAGGAGCGTGTGTGTGTGTGTGTGTGTGTGTGTGTGTGTGTGTGTGTGTGTGTGTGTATGTGTGTGTGTGTGTGTGAAGTGAAGGTTATTTCCCAGTTTGAGTTTTGGGGCTTCTCTCTAGGTACAGGTTTATTGTACTCTAATGATGTTTCTGTCCTGCCCAGCCGCTTGTTACATTATCTGTAGTGTCAGTGTATTGTCATTTTCTCAGCCTGACTGCTGTGGGATCACAGGATGCTGAGTACTGCTGAGTTAAGCAGTTCTAAGACCGTGTCTTCAAGGTCTTGCCTGGTTCCAGCGCTGATAAACTTCTTGGACTCTGGGAGAAAGCGAGGGATTCTGATTAAAGGAATAGCTCAGTTTCCCAGTGGGGGATAAACTTCTATTTGGTCCCCCTGCTCCCTTTGGAGACTTGCAGCAAGGATGAGAGCCGAAGAGGTTGGTTAAGTTTGTTTCCTCTTGGAGTAGTTCTTTGTCCCAGAACACTGCATCATCTCCACTGTGATGGGGTGTTTATCCTTCCATGAGTTCTGTCCTTAGGCCTGTCATTACTTCACTTACACTAATTACTTAGTATTAATTACACACTGAGTAGCTTCCCTGAAGGCTTTACATTTTTCTGTTAGGACTGTTTGCCTTGTGACAAACTACCCCAAATGTAGTGGCTATTAATTTGACTCCTGATTCTGTGTGATCAGCAGCAGTTCTTGGCTGGGCTCAGCAGAGTTCAGCTGTGTCCCTCTGAGAGTCACTCACATGCACAGCTGCTGGGTCAGCTGGGTGCCTGGCTGATGACTGGGACAGCTCAGTTATGCCTTCCCTGCCTCCTGTTCTAGCTTACCCATGTTATGTGTTGCCAACAGGGCTCCCAAGACCACCAAGAGGGTGAAATCTCTAAGGTACAACAACTTTTCAGGTTTCTGCTTGTGACACATTTGCTCCTTCCATTTTCTCCATTGTCCGGAGAAAGATCATACGGCCAAGCCTAGCAAAGGATACAGGAAGAATGAACAAATAAGGGTCATTCTGCACAGTGAAGGCCCTAATGGAACACTCTAGGTGTGCTGAGTTAGAAGATGCTTTAGGCTTACATACTGAAAAGCCTACAATGAGGACCTGGACATAACCCTCAGTTAAAAAACCAAGAGATCCTTTAGAATCCTATAACCATTTCTACTTCCTAGTCAGGAACATACCTACTCTATTATATTCTATCTTCATTTTCTTCCACATGTGAAGGCGAGGATGTAATGATATCACTAAACCCAAGATAAATGATAAATGGGTGTTTATTGGGGACAATTACACAGAACAATACATAGAACCCCTGGAGCGTTTCCCTGTACTTCCTTCCAGATCTGCTGACCCACTAGAAAGGGCCTGCGCAAGTGAGACCATGCCTTACTCCTTAAGCTTCCCAATTTCCCCTTCCATCCACCTGAAGCCACACCCAAGGGGTGTGGCCACCATTACAGGTTCACAGACCAGATGCCTACACAAATGAGGCCTCTATTTTAGGCTGGTTTTATTCTGAGACAAGTAGGGAGAGAGCACACAATTGTGTTTGGCCTGGGCCCCTATCCTTGTAATCAAGACCTCTGAAGAGGTCATTATGAAATGTCATATGACCAGGAACAATACCACGTTTGAACTCCTGTCATGGTGTTTCAGAGTGCCTTACTATCTCTTTTTTAGCTTGTGCCTCCTCATGTGGCTAGGGGTCAAGTTTGTGCCAGGATAGGAGTCTGTCTAGAGTTCAGGCTCCTCACAAATTGTAATCAGGACCTCACAGTTCTGTCTCCAAGTAACCTCAAGCTGCTTTCAGGACATAAGTATGCTACTGTCTTTCTTCTAAAGGTGTGCACTGCCAGTGTGCCCATCCAGGCCTAGAGGGTAAGGATCGGCTGATGCACATTGGGGGCTGCTAGGAAAGGTATGGAGCATGAGCTTTGGCATAGAGGACCCTAAGCTGGCTCTGATGTCCTTGAAAGAGCAGGATAGAGCTGGGATTAGGGTGAAATAGTGACATATGTGAGAGGCCACCGTACCCTGAGCTGCAAAGGTTGGGAAGGGCCTGATCAAGTTTCCCACAAGCTATCGAGAGTGTTGGCATTTTTTTTTTTCAGAGAATCATTTGTTTCAATTTGTGTGTTGTACATTTTGCTAAGGCGCAAATGAATATAATGAGCTAAAAACTATAGCATGTACATTTATCTCACCAGGTTTCAGCGTGACAAAGTGGATTGGGCTTTACCCACTCTGTGCGATTATGAATGGAAATGGGAAGAAAAAGTGAGTTCAAGGCCTTTTAAGAAATTACAGAGTTGTTAAGATTTCCACAAATAGGTCCCAACATCAGTACCAGGTCCATCGTTAAGTCAGGTGTCAACTTCATGAGCATATAGTACAGGGCACAGTATAGAGATAGACACTGGGGGGCTGAGACAGGACACTGCATGGAGAAATATAGCAAGGGGCTTAGTTTTAACAGTTTGATGGGAACCTTGGAGGTGGAGCCCATGAAAGAAAGTTAGCAGGTAGTGTTGGGACTGCAGTTAACACACACCTTACTCATTTTTTTTTCTTGTCCCTCTGCCACCTCTGTGATTAGAATCTGTCAGGAATCATTATCTTGGGAAAGGACCTTTTACATTTGTTATTTACAGTACTCTTTTAGGAATTTTAGAATGATAATGGAAGAGTTAGATTCACAGCTTACAATTGGTTGGCTGTGGTTTGAATTTGATGTAAGATGCAACAGAACTAGAAGTCTTAACTCTTTGTAGCCCAAGTGCTAAGTCTTGAGATCATTGGTAACGAATGCATGTTTAGTGATTTTGCTTCCAAGGCATCTGATTACCAATGCCCATCTGCATACTCCAGATGCATGCAGATCTCTGAAAGGGAGGTTTTGCTTTTGTTTTTGTTTTTTTTTTCCTCATAGAATTGTCTTTGTCTTTCTTCTTGTGTGTTTGTTTAATTTGCAGAATGTTATATCCCCTTTGCTTATCGTAGAACTGTATTTTACTGTGATGTGTGATCGGGAACTAACATTGTCATTAAGGACAAGGACAGAAGAAGGTCAAGTTGTCAGGCAGTTTAATTATCAGAGATACCTTCGATGTGTGAAGGAAGGGAAAATCCAGTTACCTGCTAGATGTTTCAAGGCTTCTGCAGACCTCGAAACAGCCCACATTAGAGATCATGGCCACTAGAAATGTGCTCTTATCCATAAAGTCATGGGTTGTAGAGAAAGGAAAACCTCAGCAGCTGTAAATTCAGAATTTTATTTTCAAAGGGTGAGGTGAAATTCTCATGTCCAAGGTCAAACAGTAGTCATGGACTGGGATCAGAACCTATAAAAACAAAACAAAACAAAAAAACAAGTGAGTATTCCTGCTGAATACATAAGGTGTCTATGCTTCATGTATCTGAGGACAGTAATTTTTTATTGTTTTGTGTATAATTTGTGAATTTGTTTTTTATAGTTTTCATGGATGCATAGGCTATAAAACCCATTCTTAGCTTCTTTTTACAGGCTATTTGCCTTGCTAGTGTATCAAAGTAGTGTAGTTGGAATTTTCTTTGGGCTGCCAACCAGCTCCCAAATAAAGACATGGAGACTTATTAATTATGAATGCTCAGCCTTAGTTTAGGCTTCTCCCATAGCTCTTTTAATTTAGTTTAACCTGTTTCTCTTCATCTATGTTTACCTTGGTGCTTTTTATCTTTCATTCTGTATGTCCTACTTTGCTGCGTCCTCCATGTCTGTCTGTGTGGCACTTGGCATCTCCTTGGCATTTCCTTTTCTTTCTTCCTTGATCCTAAATTCCTCCTCCTCCTTATTCCCTCTACCTGAAAGTTCTGCCTATGCCTCCTGATGGGAAATGTACTGTGTATGTTTATCTTATTGATTGTTAAATAAAATACTGTTTGGCCAATGAGACAGCAAGTTAGATGGGACTAGGAGTCAAAGAGGATTCTGGGAAATGTAGTAGAGAAGTGGTGATCCAGGCAGGAAGTAACATAGCAAGTGTTCTCATATTTAAAGAAGGAGAAACAGAAAGTGTCCCTCTTTTCCCCTCCGCTCCTGCTCCAGCAGCACAATGTGATCCATCGGCAAGGAGGGATGCCAATAAGGCATCTGATAAGTCTTATAAAATATATAGATTTATGATAATTAAGACTGAGCTAACTGATGAGGAATCCTAGTCATTGGCCAAGCAGCTTTGAACCTAATACAAGTATCTGTGTATTCATTTGGGCCCTAACTCAGGCAGGCGGCTGGTGTAAAGCTCACATGTGGCAGTGGGGCTCGGTGGCTTTTGGCGGAAAGATTTATCATAACAGCCTCCTCCCTTGCTATTGGCCACTCAGCTTTTTATTAGACCAATCAGGTACCTTAAGCAGGCAAGGTAAAACAGCAACACATCTTTATATAATTAAACAAGTGCAACACATCTTTGCATAGTTAAACAAATATTCTGCCACAAAGTGGGAAACAATCCCCCCCCTTTTTTTATGGATCCCTTCCAATGATTTGAGATAGTCATATAAGGAGATTAACTCAGTACATGATATGGCTCAATTGGCCATAAAGCCTGTTGATATGTCTGATCCCAGGGACACATGTAAAGATGGAAGGAGAGAACCAATTTCAGTTTTTCTCTGACCTCCACATACTTGCTGTGACATATGCACCCACCTCTATAACAGAAATAAATCAAACAGAAAATTTAAAATGTCAAGAGAAAAAAGTAAGTAGCTCCTTTAAATCATACTCACACATATTTTGTACTATGTAGTAGCTTTGAAGCAAGATAAAATATCAAAGAGGACAAACCTTCCATTTATGTTTTATTTACTTTGATAAATAGGCAACCCTTGACATAGTTGGAGACAGTCTATGCTGTTCTAACATTTCTTTAATAATTGATGGAGACATTTGGGAAGCCTATATAGTTATAAATGTGCATGTATATCATTCAGTTTTGGAAAATATTTGGGACTTAGTTGATTCTTTGTTCACATATTTAAGCCTTAACTGTTTTTCAGGTATTACCTGACATGTAGTTCTTTTCCCCATTGGCTTTTTTTCAACAGAGATGGGTAGGCCCTTAGGGACATGGTGAGGTGAATTGATTTTTAGGAAGTCAGGAAAGCCATACTGTCTCTGCACCTGTCTTATATTTTCATGCTCTTACAACTATGGCATTTTCCTCTTAAAGTTTTTATTTCTCATCTTTGATATTTTTTCTTAGTCTGTTACCTATAGTTGGAAATCAATTTGTTTATTATACAATAAATATCTAAGAAATGCTAAGTAATAGTAAATTTTGTCTTATTTTATCCCTAAAAAGTGCTTGTGAAGTGTGGCAAAAAATAAGAAGGGCAGCATATTTACAATAGAATTTAGAAGCAGATCTCAGGGTTGTACAATGGAAACAAAGTGGAAATAGGCATGAGGACAAGGTCAAGTGAAATTCATTCTGCTAGAGAAAGGAAATAGTATCATTTCCCCAGAAAACAAGCTCTGCAGCTATTTGAAACACGTAGAAGGGTTCCCAATGTCTACAGAGCTGGTGCAGATACAAGAAATGATGGTGGTGGGATCATCTAGTGTCCTGACTTTAGCTGGACATCTAATTCTGCTAACAGAAGGACTCAGTCTATTGAAAAGATGGGAGAAGCACCCCCACTGTCTTTTGACTGGACCTTCTGACCTGGAGCAATTCATTTAGCTGCCTTCAGCACTGGGGGTAATAATGCTGGTCTTTGCAAACTTGTCAGATGGCATGAGGATCAACTTTGGTAACAAAGTGTGCTGTATGATGGGTGGGAGTTAGGGCAATGCCAGTGCATCTGGCAGTGACATTTTTCAAACATGGAGAGACTCACAATTCTCCATCTTCTAGGAACGAGCAAGAGTTGCACGGTGATGTCGTCTTAGGAGGGATTCTTGGGAGAAGTGGACACATCAGAATCAGTGTGAACATGGGTGTAGCACAGTGACCCTGTGGAGGTCAGAAGGAAAATTGGCAGGAACTGGTTATCTCCATCATTTGGGTTCTAGACATCCGACTCAGATCATTGGACTTGGTGGCAAGTACCCTTGCTGCAAAGTCATTCTACTGACCCACAGACATATTTTTTTAAAAGTCATTTGAAAGAAGTTTAGGAGAAAAGTAGCTATTTTAGTAGGCTGTAAATAGTGAGGATGGTCTATTATAAGAAATGAAAATCTGGGGTGAATGTAATTAAAGTCCATTATATACAAGTATGAAAATGTCACAAGAAATCACATTGTTTTGTCTGACTGATACACACTAAACCCAGGAAATATGTCTGATAATTTACTTATGAGTGATCTAAAGAGGAGAGAAAGTTTTATAACCAAGAATGTTTACTGAATAAAAAAAAAAAACAATGTGATTATAGTGGAACACAATTAATGCGTATCACAATTAATGTGGATCGCAATTAATTCAGATCGCAATAGAGTCAGAACTAGTTTGAAAAACAGATGGTTCATTAGGAAGTACTCACCCACTGTACGAGCCAGTCCTGTACAGCCAGGCGGGAGAGGGGAACGAGAGCTGCATGCCAGCGACCCTGATATTTAAAGCCTTGCTATGTCACTCTGACCTCGCCCAAGTATGCATGGTCAGCATCACTTGTGCCAGCCCCCAAGCGGGCGTGGTCAGCATTTCCCCCAACATGTGTTTATTTAAATAATTTTCTGAGCACAAAATGTGTGAGAAATATACAAAATAACAAGGAGGGGGCATCTAAGGAAAAATGAAAGAGTAACATTTATATAAAATAAAGAATAGATAGATATTCCTCCATGCTAAATGAAAAACAATTTAAACACTATAGTGTCGGGGCCTTGCAACAAAAGAATAAGTGGAGTTGGTGAGAAGGTTAAGATAGACAACCACAAACAAGCTAATACAAGGGAAACGGAAAGAGTTTTCCTTTCAAAGCTTTGGACAAAGTTTCTTCATTGAAGACAGAGGGAGATAAGGCCATTGGCTAGGGAAGACAGAAAGTTCTTAAAAAAATGATTCTGTATTGGAAATATTAGTAGAGACTGCTTGAACATTCATCAGTACTAATTAAAAAAGCTGAAAGATAGGCTGTTGTCTATAGCGTGTTAATAGATTGTGTATTTAAAATGTAGTCGACATGCTTCATGGATGTGCGGCTGTGCTGTATCATATAGTTAGCTTCAGCAGTCAACTTGATACAACACAGAGTCACCTGGGAAGAGGGATCCTCAGCTGAGGAATTGCCTAGCTGAGGGGTCCTGGGCTCTTTAGTAAAGCTAGCAGAGCAAGTCAATAAGCTTAAAGCTTCTGCCTTAAGTCCCTCTCTACCTTGGCTTCTATGATAGATGGTAACCTATGTGCTGAAATGAACCCTCTCCTTCCCAAGTTGATCTTGGTCATAGCACTTATTGCAGCAACAGGAAGCCAACTTGGGCACACTGCAAACTCATTTTTGGTTGCTCTGGTTTGGACTCAGACCATCACATTTGTGCTGATACCCAGAGTGCTAAGAATTGGGGTGTGAGGAAGTGGGGGAACGAGGATTCATTCCCTAGAGCAATTCCCTTTATTCAACACAGGATCAGTGAGTCAAACGATGACCTTGGAGTCTGCCACTCAGAGGCCAAGGAGACCAGCAGGCAGATGAACACTGAAGTTACTTACCTTAGAGTCTGCCTGGGAGCCATTCTTAACACTGTAAACCTCAGCTTGCTCACTGTACTGTGGGAAGGGGCTAAGAATAACTTTCATAGTGAATATGCTCTTTGGTTTTATTTTAAGACTGGCTTTTTCAAGCTTTTTCCATTCTTGTGAGACATGCTTACTCTGTTAATCTGTGTAGAAACAGCATTTCTGGCCAGCAGGAAGAAACAAACAACCGATTAGTCCATTTTTCCTAGAAAACAACCAGATGCTTTCCAAGAGCTAAAACATGATCAAATTTAGGGAAACTTGAATGATAACATCCCAGGTAAAGTCGATTTCAATTTGTGAATGTAACAGAATATATTTATAAGAAGGTAGGTGATCCCTACACGCTGACTCTCTGAATGGAGAGGGAATTCCTAGGGAGTATTGGATGCCAGTGTAATTAGCTTGAAAGCAACTTACGCTGGGGAAAGATATCCTTCAGTTGGTCCTTTGAGAACTGGTTGGGAATTACAAAAATGATGTAGTCATGACTGTAGAGTATAATAATGTCTGGTCTTGATTATGAGAGATCAATGTCAGCAGCAACACCGCAAGCAATTCCACCCCAGGACCGCAGGGAAGGTAGATAGCACAGGCCACACAGCCCTTCCTGGCTATTGAGAAATCTGATCTTTTCTAGGAGATGCAACCTCACAGCAGATATCCTGGTCCTCTTATAATCTTTCCACCCTGTTTTCTTCAATATTCCCAGATCCTTTGGTGCAGGAGCTGTGCTAGATGTAACACTCAGTAGGCAGGTCAATGTGGAAGGAAGAAATCTCCCAGGGCCCCACCCATAGTCAAAGAACTACAAGCTGCTAAGGAATGCTGAGAGCAGGAGGATTAGGCGTCCCCTGGGATGAGACCCTTGATTGGTTATCCAATACCAACCAAGTGGTCAACCTTGAAATCATATACAAGTAACATTAAATGGATTCATCAGGCTATATTTATCTATTTATGCAAATATATGTATATATGTAACAACTATGGAAGAGAAAGAGGTCAGAAGTTTGAGAGTGAGTAGGAGGGGAAAGAGAGGTATTGGAGACAGAAAAGAGAAAGGGGGACAGGCAATGTTACTATATTTTAATTTAAAAAAAGAAAAAAGCCTGTCTTAAGAGTAGTTGGTTTCTGAAAATTTTATCACATAGTTGCCTTCTAATTATAAAATTATTTTGGAGACATGGCCTTGGTGTTGCTTAGGCTGACAGTGAAGTCAGAATCCTGCCCTAGTCCCCAAGTGCTGGGGTTGTAGACACGCTGACATCATCCCTGGTTACAACGGGGCCTTTTATGTTTTTTTGCAACAAAGCTGCTCTTGGATGTGAACAGCCTACTGAAGACAGGGCGACCATCAGCGTGAAAAGGCCACAATGACCCTCCACCAGATCTGATCGTACCACCTCATGACATGGTATCAGAAGTAAACTTGGCAGCCATTGTGGGATCTTAATCCTTATCTCTTCCCTAGTCATCTTTTCAACAACTTTCTTTTCAGAATAGTTTTAGATTTATAGAAAAAGGGCAAAGAGCACACTGAGTTCTATTCCTCACACTCGGCTCACTGATTCTTAGTATTTTGCCCTGGGGTGGGAATGGACCACCCAATGCATTTTCATGAGTTGAAGTGCACATTTATTCAGATTTCCATAGATTTAGCCTCCTGCCTTTCTCTATTCCAGCATCATACCCAGGAGACCGAATTGCGTTTTTATCATTGTGTCCCTTTCAGCTTCTCTTAGATGTGACAGTTTCTCAGACATACCTTGTTTTGGGAGATCTTTTGGCAGTTTGTGGGAGCCTCTTTTAGACATCTTGGAGATGTGTGTCACAGGGATAATATTTGGGGGAGGAGAAAAATGGCAGAGGGAAACAGCCACTGTAACCACATCACATCCAAGGTTCACACGGTGCCATGGCCTCCCACTGAGGGTGCCCCACATCCCTGCCTGGCTGAGGTGGTGCTTGTTGAGTTTCTCCCTCTCTACACTGGGTGCTGTGGAGAAAGCCACTCACTATGTTCAACCCAATTTTAAAGAGGAGAGAGTTATACGCCACTTCCTTGTGGTGGTTTTATCTACATATACTAAATCTGCAGTGGAGATCTACATGTTCTCCCCATTCATTTATCCAGTTTTTTTTTTTTTTGAGACAGGGTTTCTCTGTGTGGCCCTGGCTATTCTGGCACTCTCTGTAGACCAGAGTGGCCTCAAATTCACAGAGATGTGCCTGTCTCTGCCTCACAAGTGCTGGGATTAAAGACATGTGCCGCCACCACCCAGCTATCTGTTAAAGGCTAGTCTCACAACCAAAAGTATCTAGTGATTTATATACACACAACTCACTGACATTCACTGCAAGCTTCAGGGCATAGTCTGGTGCGCTTTAATGTTGGTGTTCAATGTGGAGTCCTTGCAGCAAACCCCCTGATATATTTCCATCAGTTTGTTTGCACATGTGTGTATGTTTTGAACACTTGCTAACTTTCTGTCTTTACAAGATGTTGCTGAAGCATCTTTTATATTTCCTGTCCTGGTTCTGGAGTGAGCTGTCTTGTTATGAAGGGACCTGGGTGCTAGTGTACAGCTGCTTCTGTGTTCTTGCAGCTGACTGCAAGGAAGTTCGTACGCGCGTGCGTGCGTGTGTGTGTGTGTGTGTGTGTGTGTGTGTGTGTGTGTGTGTGTGTGTGTGAGAGAGAGAGAGAGAGAGAGAGAGAGAGAGAGAGAGAAAGAAAGAGAGAGAGAGCATCATCCATATCTATGTTAAGCTAATCATCACTTGATACTTTTGCCTCCAACTCTTAATCTATTAGAACATCAGTAATTCTAACCATCTCCTCTTCCTTACCTGAAACTCCCCAGCAGTGACAAGCTTGGCTTCTACAGGTGACCTTTTTATTTATTTCCTTATTTATTTATTTTCACATAGACACACAAAGCCAGAAATGTTAACTTGTACCTTCAGAGGTAGTGGCTTTACCACCTGGAGCACAGCAGATTTGCCTCAGGACTCACAGATTTTAGTTCTTTCTTTCCATTTACTTGACCAGTATTCTCTTGCCCTCAAGTCCCTTCAGGGAGGTTCTCTCATGCATTTGTAATAAATTTAGATTGTTTAGGTTTTTTAATATTTTACATTCCTTTCTAGGATCCTCTGATATCCTTAAGGATTTTATAAAAATTTTATACATTAAAGTATGCCTTTTATACTCTAAAACTTTATAGATTTTGATAATACACATTGATATGTATTTGTGATTTCAGAAAAACTTCCCCCATTATTGAATACTTTTGACCTAGTAATTTCATATAACATAACTTGAGGACTAAGCCAATGTTTTAATTACATATAATAGCAGTTCTCAACCTGTGGGCTGTGATACCTTTGGGGTTGCATATCAGATAGCCTGCATATCAAATATTTACATTATGATTTATAGCAGTAGCAAAATTACAGGTATGAAATAGCTACAAAATAATTTTATGTTGGGGGTCACAACATGAGGAACTATATTAAAGGGTCATAGCATTAGGAAGGTTGAGAACCACTGACTTACAGGATGAAATAACTAAAACTTTTATGTTTATAAACACCTCATAATCTCAATTACATAGTTACATTTTACATACTTAGTAACCACTCTGACAAAAATTCCTGCAATTTTTTTTCTGATAAAACACTTACTTTAAAAGTCACATTCCTTCATGCTCTCCAGATTATTTGCATTTTCAAAGTAGAGTACATGTTAATTCAAATATATCTGATCTGTGGTGGATTGTCTGACATTATGAACTATGGGTTAGAAACTTGTAGGTAACAGAGTGAAACTTCATTTTCTAGAGTAGCCTTCCTCACTTGTGCCTTAATGAATCCCTTCTTCTATTTCAGTTTTGAGCCTCTGAATCCCTTAAATGTCTCCAGTCATTTAAAGTGAACTTCTAGCCAGCCGAATTTTCTACATGAAATAGGTTCATGTTTCTTCACTCAACAAATACATTTTTGTGCCATCCTTTGCATGTGTGACTTTTGTTAGGATCTAGCACCTCAAATGTACCATCTTGGGCCTTGATCCCAGTGTCGGCCAGCTTTTGGGTGGCTAAAATGTTCTCAGGATTCCTGACCTCTAGGCTAGACCTTTAATAAGCAGAACAAATGTTGGGGGCTTGACAGTGATGGATAATCATGTCTATCCCTTGTTAACATTTTGATTTTAGATCAAGAAAATGCTGTGGGGGGAATCTCTTCTTTGGTTAAAATCCAAGATTAGTATATGCTATGCCTTAGTGAATGGATGTTGGCTGTGCTGGGTAGTGTTATGTCAACTTGCAACAAGCTAGTGTTGAGGAACATGACTTTAACTATGTAAATACTGTTACATTTGTTTGTGTTGCATTTGTTTAATTATGTAAAGATGTGTTGCTGTTTTACCTTACTTACCTAGGGCACCTGTTTGGTCTAATAAAAAACAGTAGAGGGATAGGTGGGGTTGGCAGGCAGAGTGAATAAGTAGGAGGAGAGAGGGAGGAGAGAATGAGGGAGAAAGAAAGGGAGGTGCCTGGGTCCAGGCCAGCCACCAGCCAGACACGGAGTAGGACATACAGAACAAAAGGTAAAAAGCCCCAAGGCAAAACATAGATGAAAAGAAACATGTAAAAATAAATTATAAAAGCTAGCAAGAAACAAGCCTAAGCTAAGGTTGAACATTCATAACTAATAATAAGTCTCCATGCCATGATTTGGGAGCTGGTTGGTGGCACAAAGAAAGCCTGCTACAAGCTAGAGTCATTTTAGAAGAAGGAACCTCAATTCAGAAAATGTCCTCACCAGACGGGCCTGTGGACTAGCCTGTGCACATCTTCTCAACTGATGATGGATGTGTGAGGGCCCAGTTTACTGTTTGTGGTGCCACTCTCTGGACTGGGGGCCTTGAATGCTATGAGAGAGAAGGCTGAACAAACAATGAAGAACAACACTCTTCCATGGCCTCTGCACCAGCGTCTGTCTCCAGGTTCCTGTCCTGTTTGGGTTCCTGCCTGATTTCCCTCATTGATGGACTGTGATGTCGAACTATAAGCTGAAATAAAACTGGTCCTCTCTAAGTTGCTTTTGGTCATGTGTTTTACCATATCATAACAAAGATACTTGCTAAATGAACTATAAACAAACAAACATAAATGTTTCCAAGTTATCCCATTCATTCACGAGAAGACATCCAATTCATCGTATGTCAGTAATGCTGAGCTTTCTAATGTCATTTAGTAGCCAGTTCTACCCCTCTCAGTTCTTTCCCTGATCTGTCCCCATCCATACCTGGGTGCTGAATATTTTTTGTTCATGTTCTCCAGAGAAACCAACTAGTATAATCAGAAAATGCATACAAGCAAATGTTCAAATTGTTATTTTTTTTTCTTCACCATTTGCTATCGTAAAGGGCTAATTGAGCTTGTAGGTTCATTTTTCTTTCTATGGAATCTTTTCTGTTGAAGTTATCATTTATTGTCTGTAGCATTTTCAGGACTTAGGTAGAAGAGCAGTCACCTCTTCAGCATCTGCATATGTCACCTCATGGGTCCATGGCATATGAGAAATATCTGGAAATGATGTTGCTTCTGCTAAGAATTTCATTTAATGTTAGCAATCTGACTTTTCTACATTTTATAGACAAAGTGAATAAAAATTCGATCTTCTCCCTGATTGGCTGGTATTAACATTTTCTCTTGGTTACCTGACTTTGCTTTAGATGGTTGCCTGGTAGGAGAAAAACTCCAAATAATCCTCATTCTCATTTTCATCTTGAACCTGGTTTCTGGAGCCTTAAATTCAATATCTGAAGATGTCACGCTGCTGACTGTTCCACAACTCTTATAGACCCTCTCATAAGCATCAGTCAGACTCACGTAGAAAGTATTCTGAGCCATCAGAGCATAAACAAAAATGAAATATACCGATGAAGACCGACAGGCTGAGTGTCTTGCCAGGAGACTACTGATTTACTTTAAAAATACATGGCTTTAAAGGAATGTCTAGAAAATAATGTATAAAATACAAGGAAAAGCAAGTCAGCTATAATCCAATCACCTGAAATGTAAACCACCTTTAACATTTTGATGTTCTGTTATGTTAGAGTGTAACAATACGTGGATTAGATACATGGTGTGTGCACGTATGTGCTTGTGTGTGTATATTTATATCCTCTATTCATCTATTGTCTACCTGTCTATTGCGACATCACATTGTACATTTGGGTTTGTTTACTTGCCTTTTCACTTCATTGTCAACATTTCCTTGAGAATTATTCATTTTCCTCTTTCTTAATGATTGCTTAATCTTGGTTTGAGTGACAGGACTCTCCTTTGGGATGTCTGTCTATGTTGCTTCCAATAGCAATTTCATTTTAGTCTAATTGGGCAGGAGGCTATGCTTTTGTCTCTTGAGGAGAAAGGGACATGAGTGGTATTTGAAGCTAATGGGAGCTGGCAGAACGTGGCCACCTTTGGATCACTGTACTGCCCTGCCAGGGTCCCAGTGTTTCCCAGGGGTGCATGACTAGCTGTACATCAGGCTTGCTTCTCGCCCAGCTGAGAGCAGGGGCTTTGCCTCTGTAGAGTCAGCAGGAACACAGCGGGCGGCCTTCATCTCTATTTTGTCCTGCCTGGTGCAGGGGCCTTTTCCTCAGTGCTGCCATGTGATGGCTCATGAGCAACAGCACACAGGGATCTGGAAGGCCTTTTGAAAGCTCTATTGTGGGCTGCTGCCCTTTTCGAATGGAAGGGAGGTTTCTGCTGTGTGCTGCTTTTCCTTTCTTCCAATGTGAATGCACCTTCCTAAAGAGTCTTAGGTAAGGAAAGTGCTAGCTCCCAGGGGAATGGGAGCTAGCGCTTCTTTCATGTGTCCCTAGGACAAAAGTAGTAGGGAAGTGAGCGCTTGCAATTTCCTTGACTACTTTGTGTTCAAGTTCTTTGTCCCGGAAGAGATAAAAAGATGAGAGCAGGAATGGAATCAGGGTAGTTTTCCTAAGTCAAACAATATCTGAATGAAGTGATAAAGAGTGTGTCAGATGGCAGGCAGCACTGCAGTGTGGACAATGGATGCTACTGAGGCTTGGTTTGCTCATTCATAAAAACAAAACAAACAAACAACAATAACAAACATGACTCAGAGGCTGTGTTGCAGCAGGAAGTTTATTAGGATTTGGAAAACCTAGAATGAAGTACTTGTGGCTTCTGTTCCCTAGGAGTTGACAGTCTGGCTGGGAAAATAAACATGAAATGTATGATGAAGATGTCTGTAATGATGTGGGCGCACAGCATTGGAACATCCTAGATCATCTCAGGTGGATAAAAAAAAACGTCGTGTTGTGGGGACTGAAGCTGTGGCTGTCTCAAAACAAAAGTGGGCTAGTGGGGAAGAACTTGATATAGTGCTGGCCATGTGTGCAAAGGCGGGGCCTCAAGGGGATGGCAGGTGCGGGAGCTGTGAGCAAAGGGAGGGCGTGCAAACAGGGGAGATGTGGAGATGGAAACCTTAGGAGGCTTCAGTTGGGACAGTAAGCATTGGGAGGAAGATCAAGGCTGATTCCCAGACTCTGGGTGTGTTGAGTGGTCAGGGGTGGGCTGCAGGTCACCATTCACAATCACAACAGGCGAGCAGGAAGGAACAGATTCAGAGAAGCAAGAATGTGTTGAGATCTGGAGAGTGTGCATGACCTATGATACATGTGTGCTGGGCTGACACAAAACAGTTACCAAGGAGGAGGGCACCACAGTTGAGTAATTCCTTCCAGCAGACTGGCCTGTGGGCAAGTCTGTGGAATATTTTCATTGATCAATGGTTGATACCGGAGGGGCCAGCCAAGGTGTGTGGTACCATCCCCAAGCCAGCTTTGCAAGCCTCCCCAAGTCAGCCAGTTAAGCAGTGTTCCTCTGTTGTCTCGACTTTAGTTCCTGCCTCAAGGTTTCTGTCTCAAGAACTGACTTCCTTCACTGACTTCCCTCATCAGTGGACTGTAAACTATAATCAGAAAGAAATCCTCACTTCCCCCCAAGTTGCTTTTGGTTAGTGTGTTTCATCACTGCATGGGAAAGCAAAGCAGAATATGGTAATGCAATATGCAGACGTCTGGGAGGTTGGGGCTGCAGATTCATGAATAGTAACCATGGTCAGGGAGATTATGAGGGAGTAGATAGAGAGGACTGACGGAAAGTCCTAGAAGGAAGGAAGAGACAATTGAGGACACCAAGAAGGAAGAAAAAGACTGGAGGAAACGTGCCAGGAAAGGAGAGGAGAAGAAAGAGAGGCCAGTGACTTCACATATTGTTTAAAGAAGAGAGTTAAATCCTAGGGAGGTGGAGCAGCAGCTATTGCAACAAGGATGGAGAGATGGTGCTGCATTTGTTAAATTGACTACTCTCCAAAATTGGATAGCTGGAACATTAATAAATAATAATAAAATAAAAATCACTGAAGAAAAAAGGTTGGAAATGGGGAAGAGAGTCAGAGTTTGCAAATGGCTGCTTGGAGGAGGCTCCCAGAGATTTGGTGTTGGGGACTGGGATTTTGAGTAAAGATGTGTTGCTTTTGTTTGTACTGCATTTGTTTAACTCTTCGAGGCTGTGACTCTTAGCCTGTTTAAAACACCTGACGGCCTAATAAAGAGCTGAATGGCCAATAGCAAGGCAGGGGAAAGGATAGATGGGATTGGCAGGCAGAGAGGATAAATAGGTGGAGAAACCAGAAAAGAGGGCAAGGAGTAAGATAGAACAAGGTGAGGAGGATGTCAGGGGCCAGCCACTCAGCCACTCAGCCACCCATCCAGCTATGGAGTAAGAGTAAAAGTAAGATACAAAGAAGTAAGAAAAGGAAAAAGCCCAGAGGCAAAAGGTAGACAGGTTAATTTAAGTTAAACGCTGGCTAGAAACAAGCCAAGCTAAGGCTGGGCATTTATAACTTATCCATAATAGTGGAAGAACCAAAAAAATTAAGAGCCAAAGAGTAATACAAACAAACAACAACGCTTTGGAGTTCCAATGTGGAGCTAGAGTAAAAGAAAATAGCATGCCCTCTATATGCTACTTCTAAATAAAGCAGTTTGTAGACTGTGCTCAAACGGGGGCTACATCTCCATGAACACTACAGTGTGAGGCAAGGGACTTGGTTCTGAGCCCCAACATTTTTATTTCAAGTAAGATCTCTCCTACCCCAGCTTTCTCCCGTCTAATGTAATTAATGATCTATACAAATACTTTTTCCCAATGGAAAAGAATCACCCTCAATGTAACGGGGGGGGGGAGCCCTGACACATCTCTCTTAAGGCAAGGAGGGCTTGCTATTTGCTAAGAGTGGTGATCCCTGGGGAAGAAGCTGCAAATGGGAGGCACTTCTTTGGAAGGTGTTTCTCTCTTAGAAAGTGAGGGATTGGAAAACGGGATGTCAGGTTCCAGCAGGAACTCTGTACTAATGAGCTGGCATGGAGAATGAGTCCCTTGACTCTTTCCAGTCTTTCCCGTTTTTGACAGGGAAGTAGTAAGAACCATTATACCTAACTTCTTTAGAGCCCAGAGAACTAATATTGATAATATGTGTGTATCATAAATGCTTTGAAATGTCTAGAGTCCACAGGAAGCTGGTATTATTGCAATCATATTTTACCTAGCTACAATGGAGAAAGCCAAACTTTCTGTAATTTAAACCGAACATTATGCATTATGTCATAGAAATTGGTTTTACATATGCAACATTTCTTTATAATCCAAGAAGACAGCCCTAAGAGGCAGAAAGGGGATGACGTATACACAAAGCGACTAAGACGGTATGGCAGAGTCCTTGCGACTGATGCTTGTCAAGAGAGAAATTCAGGCAACTTGCCAGAGCCCAGTCACTTCTAAATCCTTTGAGGCCATACCCATCACCAGAGGAAAGCTGTTGGCCAGAAATGAGGAAGAAAAGTGTGGTTAAGGACAGACACCCTGATGCCTGGGAAAAGTGGTACCCAAAATAAAAGCAACATAAGAAGAGGTAGACAGGTTGTGAAATGCCTCCAAAGGGAATAACAATGATAATATTATCCATATTAAGGTAATATCCCATAATTTGTACAGGATTATTAGCCTCCCCATGCCTATCCTTAACAGCCATGGACAACATCCATCCCTATGTTTTATCATCATTCAGTAATTGGTGTTTCAAGTGAAGATTCTTTTGAGGAATGTTTAAATATTTGGAATACCATATCTAAATAATGCTAACAAGGAAATACTGGCTGCAAGCTGCCCTTTCCCAAAGGTCTCCCTTCCATTGTTTGCAGGATGCCTCAGTCTTGGTGCTTCCTATATAAATTGTTGGCAGATAGAGAACTATGATGAACATCAGGCATTATATACCCATTTATAGATGAAGAGGATACCAAAACCATGTAGGCATCACTTGAAGCTTAATTTCCATAGTGCATCTTCAGTCAGTACTGTCCTGTAGGATGATAGGAAGCTTTATACATAGTCAGAGTTTTAATGAATTAAGAGATAATAAGTATATTAGAAATAATTAATTAAATTTAAAACAATAAACCTTATCCCAGACTATTTTCTGATACTGAAAAACAAAACAAAATTAACTTTGGAGTAGCAAATACTCATCATTTTCTATTCTAAAGCAAAGTGTTGCTTCCTTTCAGTGTCTACAATTTAAAAGGCAATCTGTGGCAGAAGTTGTTTAAAATCAAATACAAAAGGCCCACTGAGTTTCTTTCACCACTGAAAAGGAGTGAGTATTTTAGTTGTTCTTTGGTAATTGCCAGTGATCAGAAGTAAACTTCTGTGAAATAAAGGTAAAAGTGCTGCCGAGTGAGGTATAATGACACTCAGGCAGGACTAGCCTTGAAACCTCCCAAAACCCTGGATTCCTGCCTTGGGAAATGCTTTTGTATTTTATAAGCCAGAGTCTGAACTCCAGACAATGGCTTCAAATTAAAGTAACAGCCTGCAGTGTTGTTGATGCTGCCATAGAAATGTGTGCAGTAGCGATAATCTTTGTTGAAAAAAAATGAGGTTTTTTTTTTTTTTTTTTTTGATAGTTTCAGCTATTATTTTATTGCCAGTTTGGATAGTGAATGCTTAAGTGATAGCTCACAGTGTTTGTCTTTCTGTGTCTGGCTTATTTCATCTAACATGATGTCCTCTTGTTCTGGCAAGCCTGTGGGTGTGTGTGTGTGTGTGTGTGTGTGTGTGTGTGTGTGTGTGTGTGTGTGTGTGTATGCGCACGCGCGCATGCTTGCATGTAGGGAAGGTAGGTAATTGGAGCTGGAGCTCTCTTGCAGAGGTGCCTGGAGGGTTCTGAAGTGGTAATGGTTATGTGGGTGTTAAGGGGAGCTCCTTGCCTGGGGAAGATCCTCATAACCAACTCGGCAGAGAGGATGTCATCAATGGAACTGTCACCTCTGAGCCCTAGGATACAGACAAGAGCATCCTCAATGGGGGCTGCCACAGACAAGATTACTTCTTTTTCTTCATTGTAACACCTTTGAGTTTTCTAATACAGCCATAGGGGTCAAAGAATCTAATCCTAGACTTCTTAGTCACAAGACTGAATGTTGGCCTTAAGTATAAATTGAATTAAAACTACAAAACAAATTATGTGGTATTTTTTACATCTTAACTTTAGTGGGATAGTTTATAACCTCATATACACACATATATTCTTATATATGTGCATATACATGGTAATTCATATATATGTCTCTTTCATATCTCCCCAGAATTTAGGCATTCATTCAAGAATGTTCTCAGCCTTACCTGATAATCTGGGAAATGTTTACTTATCATTCAAAATCCATGTCTCTCTTTCATATAAGCAGTGACTAGAGAGTCTAAAGATAATTCTTACTTCTTAATTGGCCAAGAATAGAAATGCCTGTCCTGATTAAATCAAACTGACTGTGTGGACTGCATTAAATAACTTACTTTAAAGAGACAGAACTTAAGGTTTGAGGGCTCCATTAGGAATCACCATGGAGCAGAGGAATTTGGTGTATTGGAGACATGTCTTGAGAGAGCTGAGGTTATTTGTGGTGTGGAAGAAAGCACTCAATTCATTTACCATTTCCTCAATGTGATTGTGGATTTTAGGGAAAGGTTCTTAAAAATTAGGAAGAGGACTTGTTATCTAATGCAATGACTACCAGAAAATTGTCCTCCTCCCACCCCCAGTGGCAAGGGACGTATTGAGTAGATTCCACTTGGAGAGATTTTTTTAAAAGTACTATTTTTGTGTGTTTGTGTTTGTTTTTGTTTTTCGAGACAGGGTTTCTCTGTGTAACTTTGTAGCCTATCCCAGCACTCGCTTTGGAGATCAGGCTGGCCTTGAACTCACAGAGATCCACCTGCCTCTGCCTCCCGAGTGTTGGGATTAAAGGCGTGCACCACCAACGCCCGACTACATTTTTTGTTTTTAAGCATTGGATAAAAAGCCTAAATAGAAAGGAGTATGAACTTGGAGGTAAGTATATTGTTAAGGGTAGGCATGTGTGGTATTGCAGTCTCATGACTGAAAATACAGCAGACTGTTGGGAAGGCGAGTGTTGAGTTCTAAGAAGCCCATGTCTGATGGAGAGGGAGTAAGGTCTGAGATGTGAAGCACTGATGCACATGACTATGTTTTTTAAGGGAAGGAGCTGTTGCTGGAGTGAATGACCTCATCTCCATCTCTAGTGTTAAAGACATGCTGAAGAAATGTTAGTAAAATATTTATCATTGTAGTTCAGTCACACTTTGTTTAAAAACACATTTAAATCTCTTTTTATTAAATAACTCTTTAAATAAACTGGACCCATCAAAAAGGCCCACAGCCTCTTGCACCTGAGACCTGTTCTTTGTGTCCCACTACAATTTAGTATTACGACTAGAATGAACCAGATTGTTAAGTAACTTTAGCAAAAAATTCTCACTAATAATTTACTTTGACTTGACAAATCTAATACAATCTTCAATTTACTTTTTTTAAAAGTTGAAATGCATTAAAATCTTTCACATTTTACAATGTTATGGAATGAGCAGGCAGAAGACTCCCCAGTCTCTTCTCATCCTTTCCAGCATTCCAGGGACAAACCTCCCCAGAACCTGCATGCTAATTTTCCAGTCCTCCCTGTAATCACTCAAATCTTGTGTTTTAATCAGTGATCACCTCGAACCATTGTTGAGCTCCAATAGGACTTAAGGTGCAATAATTTAGGACTTACAAGCTTGATAAAATGCTTTAAATCTCTAAAATCTCTGCCTTTTCCTTCAGGGATAACCCTTTATGTTGAAATACAAAATTGGGATAGATGTAGAACACCACAATGTATATTCATTCACAAGTGGAAGGACTAGAGTTTTTCAGAGGTGGTTATTATTATTATTATTATTATTATTATTATTATTATTATTATTACTACTACTACTACTACTACTACTACTAATGCATTGTCTGGAATCATAGGTTTCGAATGGACTTTTCAAAAGGTCTTAAACGTTAGTTACCCTTCTTGTATTTTCATCTCTTCCTTACCCTCCCGCCCCTGTACATCATTTAGTTCTTCCTGTCTCCATTATATTCCCTTTATATCCATTGTGACCTCCACAATGGGTTGGGATGTAAAATGGAGACCAAAGTTTTACAAAATATATAGTATGTCTATGTGTGATGTGGTTATATATTTCTGGTTGCATTCTGCTTCTTACCTTTGCATTATAAAAATGTATTGGTCATGATCCATAAAAATTGGTTTCATAATATTACTTACTGCTTACAACCCCAATCTTAAAAGATATGGGTAATTATTCTTCAAATCCTATGAACTCAGAGGATAAGATATGAATATTATGTGTTAAATTCTTGGAAACAAGTCATGGAGAGTGATGACTGGGGATTCATTTACACTCTGAGGAACTGGCACGTGACTTCTGATGAGACTCCTTGCACATCGTACATTCATCATAACAAAGGTGATTAAATTGCATAGAAAGGAAACTGATTCAATACTCTTACATTTTGTGGGTCTTATTTGTTAATATTAGAATTTTTGAATGAGGAATATTTCATCTGACCTACTGGGTCATAAATTTCTTTTCTTTTCTTTTCTTTCTTTCTTTCTTTCTTTCTTTTTTTTTTTTTTTACCAAATTTCAGGAGTTTTAATTTTCAGTCAATTGGTGTTTTATATTTCTCTGGAGATACTAAATGCTAACAGTGGAGGAAAACACTCAGAGGTAAAAAATAATTTGTGCTTTATGACTTTGAAGTCAGACAACATGAATTCATTACCCTATATAGATACACAGTTAAACTTGAAAACAAATTATTTTTCTGAGCACAGAAAACACAAAGTCAGTAGTAGGAAGCCACAAGATTGCTTAGAAAGTGTGCTTAGGCCCTGAGCATCTTGACTGATGGGTAGCCTCAGAGGCTGAAAGAGTGTTAGAATTAACAGGGGCATTAGAAGACATTCCTCCAGCTGTCACATTTTAGAGCTATAGAAAATGGGTCCCTTACAGATTAAAGAGTGTGGTGAGCTCACAGCTGGCGCCCACGCTGACTTCTAGCCCACTGCCTTTTCCACACCACCTCTTCCCTCTCCATGGTGATGTTGCCTGTCCAGATCCATGATGCCGTGCCCTTGTGTGTGTGGTTTATGCTGTTTCAGACTTGCTCACAATGCACACATTGATCTACACACTTTTACCATTACGGGTTTTATTTGACTTGAAATTATAATTGGAACAATTAGAGATGCGTCAGTGGAAAGGCAATGAAAGAGGGCCATTAAGGGCTAATAAATGCCTCCCCTCATGGGAATGGGGATCTTTTCTTTTCTAAGCATTTGAGCTGTTTGCAATGGTGCTTTTAAGTGGCTAGAAATAACACTTGCTGCACGCGTGTGGAATACTCTGGATACCAGGGGGTTCGGTTCATTCTGTGTTTGAATTGAGCACACTGTGGTTGGAATGTGTGCTGAGTCTTTGGCTGGTTTTCGAGGTCATTCCATGTGTTGAATTAACCCTTTCTTGTGGAAGGTAATAGAACAATCTAGAGAGTTCTCAGGAAATGAAGTCTTTAGGTAGCTAGTGAATCTTAAACATGAAAGGTCTAGGTATGATTTTGATCAGTTTTCCTTTCACACAACCCACAAATTTACACAGTGTAACTAACTGGATGCAACTTACTCTTAACCCAAATGGCTATGGCTAGCAGGAGATTACCACCATTTGTTGATGTGCAGAGAGATCCATTTTAAGAATATGACCAAACAATTACTAATAAATATCAAGATAAAGTAACATGCTTCTAAAAAGAAGAAAAAAAAAGGTGATGTCTGTGACAATAAAGAGTTAACGTTTTTCACACGTGGTGGTAGCACATGCCTTTAATCCAGTACTTGGGAGGCAGAGGCAGGCGGATCTCTGAGTTCCAGGCCAGCTTGGTCTACAGAGCGAGTTACAGGACAGCCAGGGCTACACAGAGAAATCCTGTCAGGAAAACAAAACAAAACAAAACAAAACAAACAAAACCCAGAGGTACCATTTTCAGACTTCTTGCTGTGTGCTAGGTATTACTATAAATACTCCAATGTCCTCTACAATTTCAAATATTCAGAGTGCTGGGAAAACCAAATATTAGTTTTGTAACTCATTTAGTAAAACTTATCTTACTCAGAACTCATTTGTTGGCAATCATCAGCTCAGTATCACGGGGCTATTCAGTTTGTGTTTACTCCCTTAGTGAGCAGCCGTGTTTAGCTACAGGAATGTTGACATGCTTGGTACCAGGTGTTGTTTCAGATGTATTCAGCACAAGCTTTTATTCTTTCTTGATGTCTCTGTGTTTATATGTGTATAAATGTGTGTACCTGCCTCATATATGTACGTATTTGTTATGCCTAGCCCATTATGAGCCACAAAGAAAGAGAGATATGATTGATGCTTATAGGTTCCAAAGATTTTATTAAATCATCACATAAACAGGTTATCAATCAATCAGGGATGCAGGAGAAGGAATCAGGAGCCCTGTTTCTCCTAATAGCTCCAAGCAGGGACAGAAGTGGGGTTTATAAGCAAAAAAATCACAAATATTTGTTGCTAAGAAAGTTACAGTGTTCGCCATTAGAAGTTAAAGATTAAGTACTTTCCTTGTGTTTTCTGTCATGGTCAATCAACATACAATATAAGCCTTTCAGTCCAACCAATCAGATTAATTTGTTCCTTCTGTTTTTAGCAACAGCCACGATGCTTCCAAAGACCTAAAGATGCATAATGACTATTTTTTGTGGTTTAGGGAGGAGATTGGTTAGCTATTGGAAAGTTCTCAGCTTCCCTAGGGTTTGGGAACCTGAACTTAATTATACCCTACAGATAAAATGGAGTCTAAAGTCAAAAAGGCAGTACATAGGCCAAGGTGCTTTTACCTGCTCCCTTCAATATACATAGGATTGTTTGTGAATTTGGGGGCCTGAGGTTGGTATAAAAAATCTTTCTCAATTATTCTTTGACCTTATTTGCTGAGGCGGGTTCTCTCAGTGCAAAGTGGAGCTCACCAATTGGACTAGTCTCCCCAGGCATCTTTCTCCAGAGAGTTTTTGTCTCTGTCTTCAAAGGCTGGAGCTATGGGTGAGCTGCCTACCTGGAATCTGCATGGGACCTCCTCACATTTAACTTATCAAGTAGTCAGAAAGAATTTATTGACCTCTTTCATTTCTGGTAAATAATACATTTTAGAATTTGAAGATACTAGTAATAGTTTTTCTAAAACTTTGATTTGGAACATAGTTTCATGAATAATTTAGAATGAAAAATAGCAAAATGCTTATAATTATCTCTCAGTCACTATCATCTATTAGATATTGAGTGATTACCCCCCCCCCTTTTACTCTGTCCTTCCATGAAAGATTATGAAGGAAAAGATATAGAAGGTAAATAATTTTAAGGAAAGAAAATAAGTAAAGAGCATATAAGTGATTATTATTATCACCTTCATTGGATTGAGAGACACCTGGGAGATTGTTAAACTGCTCCTCTGGGGGAGTCTGAGAGAGTTCATACTGTGATTAACCACCAAAGAAGACTTGCCCCATGTGTGTTTGGCATCAGTAGGCTTGTGGTCCAGAGTGAATAAAGAGGAAAGCATGATCATGACATGCTCTTGTGCTATAAGGAGCATCTCTGCTCCATCACAGCCTTTGTACCATGATGCTTTGCTTTATCTGTGGCCCAAAGCAGTGGATCCAATTAGCTATGTACCAAAGCCATGAATCAAAATAAGCCTTTCCTCTTTTAGAGTCCTTTCTCCCAGACATTTGTCATGGTCAGGAAATGCCTGACTAATACAATATACATGAAACAGATTGATTATATATATACATGCAATTCTCTCATATATTACATCCAGGACCAAGGGCAGCATGAAGTCCTTACAGGGAGGGAAAAGACAGTAGTGGGCTGTCTGCACCAGCCTTTCCCTAGTCTCTGTGTCAGTGTCCTTGTGTGACAGGCTGCCCAGCCCTGCTTGGCTAGGACAGGTGAAAGACACCTACAGGCCTCCCCAGTGCCATTATGGTGAGCAATTATATGGTGGAAAAATGGGAGAGAAAGAAAAGCGGAGTGGCTCATGTGCCATGGAGAGAGGCAGACTGAAGAAGTGAAGGTGGTCAAGAAGAGGCTGATGTCAGTGGCCTGTGCTGTCACCTGGTGCCATGGTGATGTCTGGACCTAGGCTGGGCCAAGGCTGGGTTTGTAGCCCTACCACAACCAGGGTCTGTGTGGATGTCCATTGCTTCTGTTAACACTGACGGCCAAGCAGATGCCTAAGATCTGGATTGCCATCCGGGGCCATGTTGGTATCTGAGAGCCATGCTTCCACCATGCCAGGCTGATCTGAGAGACCCATGCTACTACCCAGGGCCATGGTGACATCTGGGCCTAGGCTGTTGCCAAGGACCATGTTTGGGTCTATGATCCTACCATACCAAGGGTCAGTATGGATATCTATGGCCTGTGTTGCCACCAAAGACCACATGGATGTCAGGGTCTGTGCCACCTCCTGGGGCCATGTTGGTGTCTGAGTGACATCTGGGGTCATATAGATCTGGGTGGCTTGCACTGCCACCTGGGGCCATAGTATCATCCAGGCCTGAGCTGCTGAGGGCCATGTCTGGATCATGGCCCAACCACATCTAGGGTCTTTGTGGATGTCCATGACTCCTGTTACTACCATTGAAGGATATGCAGATGCCCAGGGAATGGGCCTTCGTCTGAAGCCATGTTGGTGTTACAGGACCATGCTGCCATTGAGCCATACTGATCTGAGTGTCCTACACTGCCACCCAGTACTATGGTGACATTGGACCCGAGCTGCTGCCAAGGATAATGTCTGGGTCCATGGTCCTACTGCAGCTGGGGTTTGTGTTGATGCCCCTGGCCCATGTTACCACTGGGAACCATGTGAGCATTTTGAGCCAACCCCGGTGCCCTTCACTTGTCCTTGGAGATCTGGTCCTGCCCCTCACTGGCTGCTGTATCAGGAAAGCTGGCCCTGCCCAACCTGGGAGACCTGGTTCCACCCTTCAACATGGATGCAGGAGAGCTGACCCTGATGGCATGGGCACTGGAGAGCTGGTTTGGCCAGTCACTGGAAGAGAGTGGTCCCAGTGTATACCAACTCAGCTGCCACCCAGGCCCACATCAGTGCTTCGAGTTGGCCCGCCCCAACATCGACCCCATCTATGACCTGCTGGAACATGTGAAGGGACTGGTTCTTTGGAACCAGAGCTGTAGGACCTCCCTGACTTGGGACAACAGCAGGACACCAGAGAGGAGTTTCAGTGAGGCTCCTGTATTGATGGCATATCAAAATCCAGAGGCCTTGAACCAGACCAACAGCTTTTTGTAGTGGACAGTTGCAGGTAAAGCTGTTTGGACAAAAGGGTATACACTGCATGATACACGCAGCTCCCAGTGTCAATAGGATGAATGAAGAGGTGATGGAGAGGCAGGAAAGATGGCGGAGCAAATTGTTTTTTTTTTTTAATTAATTTTTTTACTTTTAAAATTTTCTTTTCTGGGGGCTGCTGCAAGGATGAAGGGTGGTTATGGAGGGACTGAGAAGAGAGTGGGATAGGGGTGCATGGTATCAGATTCCCAAAGAATCAATAAAACATTACCAATGAAAGAATTTTTAAAAAGTCCTTGTGCCCCCGTATTTTCTCATTGGCTAGTTTGATCTGCTCCAGGCAGCACTGGCCCTTTTTAGCCATTGCTGTGTAGAAATACAAAGGTTTAAGACCCAGTGCAGCTTCATGGAAAAAAGGCAACAGCGGCCTGTTGCCTGTCTATTGCATAGGCTGGGTGAGGGTTTCACTGTGTCCTGTCCATCTTTTCAGTCTTGGGAAGGAAATTCAATGTGTTTGAGGCAAAGGCCACAGGACTTGGTTCTCTCTATGTTCGTCTCTTTTGGAAAGTGTAGGAAAACATGGCTGAAAGGACTGCATGCTGAGTGTTTAGAGTTCTCTTATGTGATGACCTACAAAATGTTATTAATAGGCCTCGCATGTCTACCAAGGAGGTAAAACTGGTTTCTGGAGGAATCTAATATATAAGTTTAAGTAACACATATGTGCATTAAATCTGCTGATATACCTAGATCTATGATATCAAATTTTAAAAGGGGGAAAAAATCAAATAATACTTTCATAAGGAGGCTGCAATGAAAAGCAAATTGCAAACACTAGCCTAAAGCAAAGTATCTCTCATCCTTCTCCTTCCCAGGAAGTGTCAGGTTGGCTCCATTGACTTGTAATGTGATCACCACCCTCCGTTCTTTCTGATGTGTTTTCTCTGCTGTCTTGGGCCTGTGGCTTCTATCTGCATGATTGTGTTGCCTCACCGTGTGGATAGGATTGCTGCAACGCTGCAGTCAAAAGATAACTGACAGGAAGAGGAAAGAATAGGAAGGGCAAAGAGTATGTTCTGGCAAATCAGACTCTGTGACAGGAACCATCTGATACCACCCAGCAATTTCCAAAGACATCTTACTGTGCAGAACACAGTGAGGGACAAGACAGTCTGGGGGAATCCTGGTCACTTTATTTGTCAAAGTTAGGCATATTGCCATCTCCAGTGAAATTTGGATTGTGTTAATAAGAAAGGTAAAATGGGCACTATTGGGTAGGTAACTAGCAGCCTACTTAGTGGCCTCTCCTACTATTTATTTTCTCTTTTTATTTTTATTTTTTATATATTTGAATTATAAACAAGATTGAATTACATGACAATCCCAGTTCCCTTCTTATTTTCATATTAACTAGAGTATGATATGGTGTGAGATTTGAGAAAAAAGTGGTGCATTTTTATTTTGTATTAAGAGTTGCTAATCTGATGCTAAAATTTGTAAGTAAGTTATTTTTCTGAATGAGTATACTCTGGTGGGCAGAGGATAGTATTTGTAAATAAGGAGGACTATCTTCATTCAGTTCCTAGATCTTGGAATCAGAAACTTTACATTCTAAATGCTTCAGGGGGAACTATCAATTCATGATTAATTGAGTTGATGAAAATGGTTTGCTTAGCAATTTTGAGTTTTGTGGATGGATATTGCTCTTTGGATATAGAAAAAGCAGCATTCTTTCTGTACTTGCATTCTCCGTGTTTTCCAAGTGAAGTGATATTGGTAACAGGCACTTTATAGAGTAACTGGCACCAGCAACCTGTGATCTTTCACAAATAAATTAGTGCTAACATCCTTAATGTGGCCAATAATGTATGTGGGAGATGGGAACTGCAGTGGAAGATTTCCAAAATATAAAACTGTGGCTCTTGGCATTATTTTTTCCTACAGTTGAAGTGACGTTGTAGTGGCTGGCAAGGCTCCAAGGTTCAGGCCCGCACACACGGAAGCATTTTAACAGAACATTATGTTCAGTGGAGGAATTACATTCAGGACCTCAATGCTTCTCAGGTCAGAGGAGGCGGCATTTAGTACTAATGCCGTGTTTGCTTCTGCCTGAGTTTGCTTCTGCCTGAGTTTGCTTCTGTCTCTGTATCTTTCTCCTCTGCTCTCCTCCATCCCTGATTTCTACCCTCGTCACCTTTTGTGAAGTGTTTTGGGAAGTTAGTCTCACAGGGATTGTTCTAGAGTACAGAAAATTATACTTGAAGGAATAATTTTAAGAGAGGTTTTTGTTGTGTTTTTTTTGAGTTATTTCAGCCAATTTTTGATGAATTGCAAGATCTGTTTTCTTTCATCTGTATAATGTCACTTAGGTGTTTTCCAGTTGAAGAAGTAAATTTCAGAGTGCTTCCCCTGCGTGCTAAGACTCTAACAAGCAGTCAGGAGTCTTCCCGAAGGGGAAGATAGAAAGTGTTAAACACATTTAATGAAATATGTGGGCATCAAATTGAGTCCTGGAGGAACACATGGGTCTGATGGGACAAATCTGTGAACAGACCAGTGTTTGTTGACAGACAACTTAGACGGATGCTTGCCTTGGGGAAGTTAATGAAGAACCTATGGAAAGACAACAGGCTGTGGAACTGAGCGCTGAATTTCTAGTAGGAGCTGGCTAGAGGAAGCTGCTGGGGTGGGAAACCCAAACAGAGGTCATGAGTATGTATGCAAAGCACCAAGGCCAAGTGAAAAAATGCACAGACATTTCTGTTAGAAGGCAGGGATGTTTTTCTGCATTTTTAATAGCTCCAGTCCTACAGATGCTTTTTTTTTTTTGCAAATATTGCATAGTTGTTGAAATAGAAGGTTAAATGAAATGCAAGGAGCCTTATTATACCTGAGATGTATTTAGAAAAATATGAAGAGATAAAATGTTTTGTATGTGATACTAAGATTTGGCTCTTATTCTGAAGACAATGGAAAGTCATTTAATGACAGAAAATCTGGCAATGATAATATGGGACTAATGCTGATGTCAAGGCTGACTTGTACAGTGCTCAATTGGATTCAGAGAAATTACTTGTGAGTTTCTTGCAGCCTACTTGTTGGTTACCTGTAGTGATTAAAAGAAAGAAGAAAGAATGATTGACGAGTTGCCAAAAAGACCTAACCGCAGGACTTAATGATCAATTCAGAGCAGGTGACAGAGCCAATGGAGTCTGGCTTCCAAGTACTGCTCTTGGCGGATGTACATAGATGCCGATGATGTTAGGTTATGGCCAGGAATGAAGAAGGAAAAGGATGCTGGGTAATAATGAGTTGAATTGTAATGGTATTGATTCAAGACATCTAAGGAGAGGAATTTAAGAAGTTAGTGTGACTATTATTATTATTATCTATTAATTTTGAGCCAGGATCTCACTGCACACTACATATCCCAAGCTGATCTTGAATCCATGATTCTCCATCCTTGGCCTCCCAAGTGCTAGAGTTATAGATGTTTGCATTGTGTCTCATGTGGTGTGATTTTTAAAAATATAGTTTAATATAATAATATATGATATTGAGCAAGACCATGAGAGATGGAGAAAGAGAAAGAGGTGCTGATAGTTGTACATGGTAATATTAATATTACTTATAACCAAACCTTTCTCTTCCTTAATATTGCATCTTTATTAGTGGACCACTATGAGATTTATCATAACATTTCCACAATCCTATATTCCACATTAAAGCATTAAAGCCATTAAATCTTGCTGTTTAGTTTTTCTTCCTTTCTATCATTACTATCTTGGACCTAACCCTCATTATCATCTTGGATGACTAAAACTGGCCAGTGTTTGTTTTCTTAATATTACATCTCTATTTTTTTCTGATAACTTAAAAGCTCCTCCCCCAGTCTCTGTTACATAGAAACAAGCACACAGAACCATAAAGAACATTTCTGAGGTCCACGTCCTTTTCTGTCTCTTTCTGACCTTTAATATTTACAGTTACTTAATGTTCTATTCTATACTGGTTTCTCAGGCCTTTGAATTAAACTGTAGACTGCCTCCTATTTCATGTTTCCTCTCTGAAATCGTGTCCTACAAACTGAATAGATGATCTTTGTTCTGTGTTGATCCTGCATTCTATGCAGAGCATATCTATAGTGTCTGTCATACTTAGTATAGTCATTTGTATGTAGTTCTCCTTCAAGACCAAGATTACATATTATGGAATCAACTACAGGAATTAGCTTTTAGGAGACTTTGCATTACACCTCCATGATCAGTTGTAAAATGTTGCTAGACATTTATTTATTGACCAGACCATCTGGTTAATGGTCACTTACCTTTCTGTTGAAGAAAGTCATCTCTATAATTATTTGATACCAAGAAGGACAAGTTGTGTAAGTTTCCTGGAGATAGCAGCTGCACTCTCTTGGTGGGGCTTCCAAAGGCCACCCATTTCCTATTGGAGAAAAAATTATATATCTTTGCAACTAAATTTTTGAGAAGGCTGTTAAGAAATACTACAGTTTTGTTCTTTATATAGGATGATGGAAATTGTTTTTTTTTGTTTGTTTGTTTTTTTACTTTTTCTTAAGATTCATAAAAGTAAAAAATCATGGACTTACTGTCTGAAGAACATGCAAAGACTGGATAGACTGGTGCTTGATTGGTGTGTGTGTGTGTGTGTGTGTGTGTGTGTGTGTGTATGTGTGTGTGTGTGTGTTTTAAATGGGGTCTCTGATCCCTCTTATCTATCCATATGTGTATATCAGACTATAATAAAGAAAATACATGCATTAAATTAAAAGTACTGCTAAGGGTACAGCCATTAGCTCCCCAACTTTAATGTAGTGAACTTATTTCCCTGGAAGAAATGCTTATGAGATACAAAAAGCCAACTGTCTATTGCCTAGAAGAAACGAAAATCAAGTGGATGATTGCACTCAGTGGCTAATGAATTATTCAAGATTGTTTGTGTCATTGCCTGGCTTGGTGTGGATGGAGGCAGGGATAACAAACTGAGTGTTCCAAACCACTGCAGCTGGTCTGCACCGAGAGGGTAGTTCAAATGGGGTCTGTGGCCCTTTATCTCGTATTCAACTCATAAAGTGCTAATATTTTATAAGTAGTGATTTAGGGCATTTTTTCAAGAGAATACTACAATATTAAGGGAGCACATTATGACTATAATGTAGCAACAATTATGGCAATAGGGATGTGCATTTTATGGTACTTGGGTTTTTAATGGGTTGTCATATGCTGCATTTCATTTAAGCCATATGATCTGGTTTGTAGTTAGAATTACTGAAACACGTTTAGAGAGAATTTTGCCCGTGCAGTGGTGAAGCTGATAATGAAATCAGTGTTCTCTGTCTCTCCTTTGAGGCCCTATGCCCTCAGCTCACACAACTGGAACGTTCCGGGCATATGGTTCTAATTTGGCTGGGTCATCAGAATGAGATGCATTTCAGGTACCAGATTGACCACCTACTTCTTCATTAGAGAGCGATTTCTCTCTAATGGTTTATATATATTAGAAGGTCCTGGGAAACAGGAGAGAATTTCAGATAGCCCGATGTGGTTACCCAAGGTCTTCACGTAGGTGAGAGTATAGATTAGAGGTAGGTCTGTGAGAAAAGCAGGCTGGATGTCTGAATCTGCTCATTCCTCACAATGCAATGCCAGTCTTGCTTGATTTAAAAGAAAATAGAGAAAAGCATTAGTTTATCAGAGAGCTTACTTTCAGCCAGATGCCTGAAAACTGTTAGCTGTTGAAAGTTTTGCATACGCTCTATTTTGCGTTAATTGTTCCAGTGGAGCTGCTGCTAAGTCTGTATCCTGTAAATGTCCGGTCACAAACAAGAGCAGAAACAGGCTCCTGTGAGGGTCTACAGTAAGCACATCTCTCTTCATCCTCCTTCCTTTGCTCTCTCCTTCCTTTCCCTCTGTTCCTCTTTTATTGAAGAAGGTTTCAGTTTTTAAATGGCAGTATTCAGGCATTTACGACCCTATGTTTCTCTTTGGCATCTATAAAGCTTAAAACTTCATTCATGAAAACACAGATTTTTTTTTTTTCAGCTTTCTATTCTGGTGTTTTGTTTTCCCTTCATTCATTCTGACTTTCAAATGAACTTCTTCCCTTTTGGTTGTAGGCACAGAACATAGATGCTCTGTTGTGTGGTTTTGTGTTTCTTTGTTTGAGTCAGAGACTCACTGTGCAGCTTAGCTGGCCTTGAATTCAAGATTCTCCTGCCTCACCTTTCTTGGATAGAGATGTGTGCCACTATGCTTAGTCATATGTATTTATTGATGAATAAAAAAACTATTTATTCAAGTGGATTTTTTTAGTTAAAACATAAACCTCTTTCTCATTTTCCTCTATTTCAATAGCATATAGTAACTTCTACATGGTTCTCAGCCCTTGGGGTTAAGGAATATGTCATTAGCTTAGTTTAAGGACTATTTATTATGATGAACTCTTTCAGAATGTATTTTAGTACTTGAAAATAACAGTTATAAAGGGAAATTTGCTTCATGAAGGCTCTCCACTGAGAGTACCAGTGCCTCTGAAGGCTTGTGCTTTGAAACACTTCCTCTGACCTTTGTCTATTTCATAAGTTGTTGTGCATTAAAATTCATTGTGTTGAAGCTCTTTCTGAAGTCTCTGTGTCTGCCATATACCAGTGTGACCATGGAGTTGTTGAGTGAATCCCGGCAAATGTGAGGATCTCCTGGAAGTGACACCCTGCCCCCTGCGAGTACTAGGAGTATGTAATGTTGAGGCTGGGTCCTAGGTATCTGAAATTCTAACTTTTAAATGGTCCTAAAACTTCATTTTTGAGAAAGACTGAGTCATTGAGTCAGTTTATGTTGAATAGAATTCCTACAGGTATGTAGCATTCTAAATGTGCTTAAAAACTATGATATGGCCAGGGCCTAAGGCCAGAGGATGGCAACTCTGTCTGGGCTACAGAGTGAGTTCAAGGTCAGTTTGAGCAATTCAGTAAGATCCTGTCTCAAAATAAAAAGTGAAAAGGATGCAGATATAATATATATATATATATATATATATATATATATATATATATATAGCCCAGTGGGAGAGTGCTTACACAATACATCTGAAGCTCTCGGTTCAATCCCCAGCACATAACAATCCAACAAAACACCAACACAGACAAAAAGCTGTGATGCAGATGTTTATGAGTTCTTGGACACTATAATGATACATGTGATGTTGCCCATGTAATTTAATGCAGTGCTTTCTTTACTGCAAGTGTATTGGTATGGTGTATTCTATGTAACATGTCATTTTCAGCATGATCTTTCTCAAGAATCTCCCACTTAATAGGAACAATAAGAAAAACCCAAGTTGCAATATTTTTTCCAGTGCTAATTTATAATTTATTTATTTTTACTTTATGTGCATTGGTGTTTTGCCATGAGTGTTGGGTCTTCCGGAACTGGAGTGACAGACAGTTGTGAGCTGTCATGTGGGTGCTGGGAATTGAACCCTGGTCCTCTGGAAGAGCAGTCAGTACTCTTAACCACTGAGCCATCTTTCCAGCCCCCACTAGTGTTAATTTCTATGATATAATAGTTGCCTCCATTTGAGACCACTTTTTGTGGAACTTTTTATTGGTGAAAATTTTCAGGATATTTAGAGAATATAGTTTAATTCACCCTCTTCATAATGGCCAGCATTTGATAGTGCTAATATTGATATTGAAGCCAAAGCCAATAGTGGTTTTGCAGTTATCAGAAGTTTGGGGATTAATTTCAGCATCAGCTAATTTTTAAAATTAATGCAGTTTCTCTGAAAGGGAAAATGAATCGGCAACACACAGAATTTTTTTTTGTTGTTGTTTTTTGTTTTTTGAGGCAGGGTTTGTCTGTGTAGCTTTGGAGCCTATCCTGGCACCCTTCCATAGACCAGGCTGGCCTTGAGCTCACAGATATCCGCCTGCCTCTGCCTCCTGAGTGCTGGGACTAAAGGCATGCGCCACGAATGCCCGGCAACACACAGAAATTTAAGCAAGCCTTTATTAATCCTACCCAGGTAAAAGAGTGGTATACTTTAGTGGGGAAATTATGCAATAACAGATCAGTTGTTGACATAGCTTTCTCTTTGAACCTTGCAAATACCTCTTTCACAAATGGGTCTAGTTTTCTTGAGATGGGGAATACACTGAAAGATTGGAGAGTAGAGGAATTACCACGGAGCCCAATTTAAAATTCCATAGTGCCTTCATCTATTATTTCTTGTTTGTTTTCAGGGACTTTCTTCCTCGAGGCTCAGGCATCGTAACCAGACGACCCCTTGTACTCCAGCTTGTCACCTCTAAAGCAGGTAATTAGTGAAGATGTTTACTGTGTGGATGTGCACACCTCATGGCAATTGTCATTTTTCATTCTTGGACACTAGATGAATCAACAAAACCACTTCTGAAAGCCACTCTGGTGTGAACAGCTGCCCTCATTTCTCTCTAGAATGCTCTCCTGTCCATTATTATTTTGGTTCCTTTGATTACATTGAAGTGTTACATGCATATAGATTTTTAACACTATTTTCTTAGGCCAAGAAGTTATTTGCTTATTGTAGTCCATCCATGGAAGTTCATAGTATCATATTATCATGGATACTCCTTTTGTGTGTACTTTTTCTGCATGCATGTATATTATATGTGTGACTATTTTGTTATAAAAATTAACCATTTAGGGAGCTAGAGAGATATCTCAGTGATCAAGAGCACTTCCTCCTCTTGAGGAGGACCTGAGTTTGGTTCCCAGCACCCACATCAGGTGGCTCCAACCAGGTACCTTCAAGTCCACGGGATCTAATACCCTCTTCTGGCCTTGGTGGACACTGCACTCATGTGCATATACTCAGACACACATGCATACATTAAAATTGAAATATATGTAAGGGTCCAACTGTAGTTTCTGCTCATAGACTACCAATTGCTGGGCATCATTTGTCCAAGAGACTATTCCTTGTGCCTCATGTGTTCTTAAAATCCATGTCAAAATTTTATTGACTATGTGGGTTTATATTTGGATTCTCAGTTCTAATCAATTGATCTCTATTTCTACTCTTGTACTGATACCATGTTGTCTTAAATATCTTTGCTCTGTGGTATTATTATTATTTTAAATTTAGAAAGTAGCATTTCTAGTTCATTCTTTTGTTTCAAGAATCATTGTAGCTACCCTGAGTTCTAAATTCTGCTTGAATCTAGAATCTTGTTTTATCCAAGAAATGTGAGATAATTTATTTTAACTTCTGAAAATCAATTAACTTAATGCATTGTGTCAGTAGACTTAAAACAAAAACAAAAAAACCTGCAAGATCACCTCAGTAAGGTCAGCCAAAGCATTACACATTCATGCAGAAAACTTGTAGTAAACTAGGAATTAAGGGGTGCTTCCCAGCCTAACAGAAATATGAAAACCCCTCTACTAACGCACCTATCAGAACAGAGGGCTTTCTCTCTAAGGCAGTGGTTCTCAATCTTCCTCATGCTGTGGCCTTTTAATACAGTTCCTCATGCTGTGGTGACCCCCAACCATGAAATTGTTTTCATTGCTACTTCACAACTATAATTTTGGTACTATTATGTATTGTAATTTAAATATTTTTGGAGATAGAAATTTGCCCAAGGGGTCACAACCCACAGGTTGAGATCCAGTACCCAAGATGACTAAAATAAGTGTTGTTTGTTCTTATCAATTCTATTCAACATTGTCTTGGAAGTTTTAGCTAAGGAAATTTGCCTAGAGAAAGAAATAAAAGTCTTCTAGATCAGAAAGGATGAAGTAAAAATGTCTATTTACAGATGGTTGATGATGTATATGGAAAATATGAAGACATCCATTAACATGCTATTAGAACTAGTAAATGAGTTCCAGAGGTTTCAGGGTTCAAGATCAATATGTCAAACTCAATTGTAATTATTTCCATTCACAATAAACAATCTGAAAATGAAATAAAAAATTCCATTTCTATTAGCACAAAAAGAATACACCATTCAGCAATATATTTAAGAAAAGAAATTTGAAACAGGGGTTGGGGAAATGGCTCAGTGAGTAGGAGTGTTTGGTCTGCAAGGAGGAGAACATGAGTTAAAATCCATAGCAGCCATATAAACACTGGGTATGGCTGGATGTGATTGTATTCACAGACCTGGGGGACAGAAGCAGGCAAATCTCAAGAGCTTGCTGGGCATCCAGCTTCTTCTGGAAAGACTTGTCTCCCAAGCTGAGTAAGGTTCCATTGTGTATATGAAGCACATTTTCATCACCACTAATGGATTTTTAGGTTGATTCCAACTCCTATCTATCATCCCAGCATGGTGCAATAGTTGAATGACTGTTCTTGGTGTAACCAGCTATCACGCACACTTTCTCTGATTGAATTTGAAGCTAACTTGAATTCATACTTGATACTGTAGACTCAGACTAAAAACCATGGCTTAGGGGACCTTAGGCCTGAGTGGGGAAGGTAGTCCTGCTTAGATTGATATGGTGCCAATCTGCTTTCTAAATATCTATATTTGTACCCATAGACAAATGCTACTCTCAGCCTTAATCAGAAAAGCTTCACTTTGCAATAAATGGTGTTGAATGCAGATTCCTGGGTGCCCAAGATGCTGAGAATTAGTGGAGTTTAACTGCTCAGCCCTAAACAGAACATCTGCAGCACCCTCTCTAAGGTTCAGAGAATGTCTCTATGATGGAGCAGAAAGAATGTAGAAGCTAGAAGACAGAGGAGAGGGCTGGAAAATGGCTTTGCTTGGGGTATGACACAACCATGGCAATCTTGATACAACGGCAACTATGGCTGAGGCTGTCAATAGTCAATCATAGATTTGGGGGGGGTGCATGGGATTCTATGTTCACTACTAGATTATTTGTTCCTGATGGATCCTGGGTGAGCACAGTGATTTTCTGAAATTGTACACACTGGTGAGCCCACCAGGCTCCAGCACATACTTCTCAACTATGGCCATACAGATGGTCCTAGTTAAATTCAGTGTGAAGCAAAGCAGCAAGAACATGGGAGAGGGCCTCAGAGAAGAGGGAGACTAAGAGGACAGGCAGGATGTGAAGGGATCTGAAGGCAAGAGTAATCAGCACATCATATTACGTATGAAATCATCAATGAAGAACTTTAATAAAAGTTAAAACAAGAAAAGCTGGGAGCAAGCAAATTTGGGGGGTATGCTCACTGCTGATTTGATTGTGACTTCATGATGTAACTAAGGCCAGTTATTTAAATACAGGTTCCTCTTGATTGCTTCATTCAATAAATATTTTTTTAAAAAAATACACAACATAAAACAAGATGAGAAAATAGAAAGTACAGATCAATAATAGCACAGAGATTTTTATTATGCTTGTTTTAAAGATTTTATTATATTTTTAATTTAATATTTTGATAGCTTCACATGAGTACTATATTTAAATCATTTCTGTCCCTTCCTCTCTCCCTTTCAAGTTCTCTGGTGTCCCTCCTGAGAGTCATGGCCTCTCTTCTTTAATTATTTCCTAACCAAAAGTTAAATCACGAGGAACCCTCTAATAAATAATGAGATTGAAAACCCTTCCAGCTAAAAGCAGCTTATGTTCATATGGCTTCACAACAGAGTTGTACCACTCTTTTTTTTCCTTTTCTCTCTTCTCCTTCTTCCTCTTATTCCTCATCTTCTTTCTCACAAATACTTCTTAAGGAATTCTGCATGCCACCAGGCAAACTTCACTCTCATCGTGGAGCTTACCATCTAGTGGAAAGAAACAAGAATGAATCAAAACAAGTTCACAGAATGTTAGATAACAAGAAAGGGGACCAACTAGCACTCAGGAGGCAGAGGCAGGAGGATGGCTGCAAGTTTGAAGCCTGCTGAATCTATATAGTGAGCTCTAGTCTATTCATGGATACATATTGAGATCTTAGTTTAATAAACAGAAGAAGAAACAAAACAAACAAAAGAATAAACAAGTCAAAGAGGAGCAGGAGGAGGAGGAGAAAGAGGAAGAGTACAAGAGGGGGAGGAGAATAGAAAGCGAAGGAAAAGAGTGGGCAGTCAAGTCATGTGGACAGTTGTGTGAGAAGTGGAAGCCAGATGGTTGCAAGGTGAGAGTTGCCTATGTGCTTGAAGTTTAACACTGGAGCCAATATGTGTGGAAGTGCAGCGAATGAGAAGGGTAGCAGGAAAAAGAGTGAAGACTGCAGTGCTGCTGCAATAGTCAAAAAAGAGAGAGCATATGGGGGCAGCAACATTATAGGCCAGAGGCACTTAAGATGAACACAGCAGGAGGATTAGAACTGTAAATGGAGGCCATTGATAGCATGGCTGAGGTTAGAGAGTGAGTGTGCTAAGAGCATGCCTCTACCTGTGTGCAAGAAGGAAAAAACTTCTGCATCAGGGGATGGGAGGTGGGCAGCGGGGAGAGGGGCTGGCAAGCCTGTGCTTGGAATGAGTTCAGAGACTCCTGTGATTCTCTTGTAATGCCTTTCCTTTCTTCAGGAAGAGGCTGGAATTTGTTGGTAATCAAAATCGTCTCTTCCTATTTCCCTTAGTTGTGACTTAACCTTCTTCTCAACCATATATCACTCTTACTTGTGACAAAACACCTCCGGTGTCTAACTATGTGTATATTATTTACTGCTTGTCCTGACAGGGAATATCTTATCCTTAATTTTAAAAGCAATTTAAAACATGATGAGTAGATATATGTTTTGCTGCGTTCTATTTAGTCATTCATTGAGACAATCATTTAGCAACACATATGATCACCCTGCCACATTTCACCATCATCCCATTCCTACCTTACACTTGATTATGACTCTTTGCCTCATTGAATGGATTCCACAGATTTATTTATGTCTCCTTCCCTATTCATCTATTGCTGTCAAGTCACCAAATGGACAGTAGGCTGATCAGTGTAAAATGAGTCCTTTGTCTCTTCTGGCTTTCTTCTATTGGGTTTTGAAATTCTTAAAACTCCAATGATAGATTTTAGTGTTTCCAAGTAAAAGAGGATTCTGACCTTGCTTTTCACAGCCTTCCAATCAGGTAATGAGACAGCAGGCACAGGTGGGGAAAGCCTGGCAAGGTTAGTGCTCAGATTGTCATGACCCCTCCAGCCAATGGCATGGGATGCCAGAGCATGTTGGGAATACCCTGAGTCCTCTGTGCTTATCCCAATGCAGCAATATAAAAGAAAGAAATCACCACTATAGAAACTCTTAGAAAGAACTGGCGTGCTTAGGAAACGTGCTATGTAGAGAACTGTACGTATAGCCAAACATTAGGTGGAGCTTGGGGAATCCTGCAGAAGAGGGAGAGGAAGGATTGTAGGAGCCAGAGGGGTCAAGGGCACCACAAGAAAACCCACAGAATTAACTAACCTTGGCTCATAGGGGCTCACAGAGACTGAACCAACAACCATGGAGACTGCATGGGGTTGACCTCGGCTCTCAGCATATATATTACAGCTGTGTAGCTTGGTCCTCTTGTGGGACTCCTAATAGTGGGAGTGTAGGGACTATCTGTGACTCCTTTACTGGCTTTGGGACCCTACACCTCATACTGGGTTGCCTTGCTTAGCCTTAATACATGGGGAGGAGGTACTTAGTTAGTCTTACTGCAACTTGATATGCCATGGTTTGTTGATACTCACAGGAGACCTGCCCTTTCCTACACAGAAATGGAGGAGTGGGTTGGGGGTAGGAATAGAGCAGGTGGGAGTGAGTGAGTGAGAAGAGAGGAGGGAGGAGGAAACTGTGGTTGGGCTGTAAAATAAATAAATAAATAAATAAATAAATGAGTGAAAGAAAACTGTATTAATGGGTACCTCTTCTTTTCCAAGTTTTTTCAGTACTGAGCATTTTGCTATTTTTCACTTAATCTTTGCAAGAGGTTTCTGAGGTAGAACTTTGATTCCCACTTTAGAAAAAGAGACTCAGCAAAGTTAAGCAGTTTCTTTAGAACCTTAGGGCTGGCATTCTGATTGTGAGCACTGAAAATGCTTCTTACATACAATTAATGTATGTTAATAAAACATTATGTACAATGCAAAAGTAAAAGCACAGGAATTTGCTTGCTTTTTTAATTCTAGAACATACTTGATATTTAATAGGGTGATTTATGCGAAAAATAAAAGTGTAACAAGATCTTTTAGCTAATTTATAAAATATGTATCTGGAGATCTTTTAGCTAATTTATAAGTTCCATGTAGTTTCCAACATAATACATATTTAGTAATATTTAACTTCTGTCTCCACCTCCCACTGTACTAGTTGTTAAACCAAACAACTACTTAGAGCTGTAAACTTTACTGTACATCCTTTGGTTCGGGACACTTAGTTCTTGCACAGAAGAATATTCCAAGAAATCATATAATCTGTGAAGAAAGTGAGAAAAAAGACAGCCCGTATTTATTAATAAAGGTGAAATGAAGTGGCAGGTCACTGTAAAATGCTGTGGGAGTATTTCTGGAGATGTGACTTGGGAGGCTGAGCACCTGGCAGGACACTGGTCAGTGTCAGGTAAGGACTTCCATGCTAGGGTCAAGAGAGACCACTGGTCACTCTTTAGTGCCCTGCAAAATTGGATAGAAATTGGCCAATGCCACAAACCAGGGCTTTTCCTAGGAGCTATCTAGTGAGCATTTACCAGCACCCTGCTGTTTTCCTCTGTCTCAGTACCTCATCTTACCGTTTGCAGGCACACTCCTATGTCAAACCCTAGGAGCAATGTTTTGGATGAGCAACTGAGAACATGGAACATATTCCAGTATCTTTGCTTTCAGAATGAATCATTTGGAATGAAAATTCCCTGCCCCAAGTTGAAGCAGAAAGTGGCCTTTAAAGATACCGGAATTCAAGTCATTCTGTGTTAAAGGCCCCTGTTAAGGCCTTACACAAGTAAATTCTGTAGATCATAGGGATAAATGACTGCCTGAGGACCTCTCTATGGAAAATATCGCTCAAAATGCTGTTAGATTGCTTCTTCTGCTTTAGTTCAGTATTAGTATAAAAAAGATTAAAAGTTAGAAATTACAAAGTAAGTTGGAGGCAGTGGTTCACAACATAGAAGTATTCTTTACTTTGGAAAGGCCTTCTGGATGCTTTCAGTTTTTATATACTTTAAACTTGAAGCCATCAAAAGTTGACCCACCATATTAAAATCACAGGTGCTATACAATATAAAATATGTCAGTGACAGCTGGTTTTAATACCATTTTGCCACAAACTAGAATCAGTGACTCGGGAGCTATATCTGAGGAATTGTCTTGATGATCTTAACTAATGTAGGAACCCAGCCCACTGTGGGCAGTGCCATCCCTAGGCATGTGGGCCCTGGCTGTATAAGAAAGCTAGCTGAGCAAGCTGGAGGGGGCAAGCCAGTTAACAGGCATTTCTGAAAACATTCTTTCTTAACTGCAGTTTTGACCTCTGAGGTCTCTGTTTAGAGTTCCTGCGGTGGCATTCCTCAATGAGAGACATAAACTTAAGCCCAATAAACCCTTTCTTCCTTCAAGGTAGTTTTGGTCAGTGTTTTATCATAGCAATAGGAAACAAGCTAGGGCAGCATCCATGTTGGAATAAGTTGTATATAGCTTGTAATTTATTATAGAATGGGTACCAGCCACTATTTTGAATTCTTGTTTGGAGCTGCTATATACAACCATTCTAATAAGGACAGATAGCTGGTAGGGGGGCAGTGGGAGCACTCTGTGAGTTCGAGGCCAACCTCATTTACAGAGCAAGTTCCAGGATGGCCAAGAGTACACAAAGAAATCTTGTCTCAAAAAACTCAAAACCCAAAAAAACCTGCATTAGAGGCTACCATGCGACTGATAAGGTGGTATGGAGACAGTTCAAGCCAGGAGTCTGGGAGCATCGGGCAGCCATGGCAGAGTCAGGCAGGTCTCTGTGAGTTCGAGGCCAACCTCGTTTATAGAGCAAGTTCCAGGATGGCCAAGAGTACACAAAGAAACCTTGTCTCAAAAAACCATGTGATTTGCCCATTTTGCTCTCAGGCAGGAGTCTCCCTTAGGACCAGAGAGCACTGTGAATCAGGGCAGTACTGAAGAAGGTGAATTTGAGGGGATTGCCAAGGGAGTCATTATGTCTGGAGTCAAAGTGCAGCTTTTCATAAGTTCCTTGAAGGTGTTGGTAGACCAGCCAGACTTTCAGCCCTGATTTGTTGCAGCATCTTGAGTTTTTCTTCTAGTTGCATAAATTAAACGTGCATAGTAGGAATACACTGGGGTGACAACACTGAAAACATATTAAAGCTTCGCATCTCACTCTATGCTCAGAGATCTGAGTGTGATCAAAGCTGGTATTTCAGAACAAGACAGCCTGCTTCCACAATGAATGGCATGCTTGCTTTCTTGGTAACAAATTAACCTTACGGTAAAAACCATGGTGCCTTTCCGAGAACATTCTTTCTTAACTGCAGCTCTGACCTTGTTGGGCTTCCCGCTGGCTCTGTGGAACTTCATATGAAGTGCAGGTTACAGATGCATAGTTTAAATTCTCCTGACTGTCGTTATATTTAAAATTCAGTGCGCACAGATGCCCTGGGGAGTGTCTTCAAGATGCCCAGAGCTGTGATTCACTAGGTCTGGGTAGGGCTCAGGGAGCTGTATTTTACACAGCCATCTTAGGGTATTTGGAAGCACATTCCAAGACTCCCCGGCAGTTTTGTCCAGTCTCTCAGCATTGTCGTCTTTTCTTAGGTGTCTTTTTCTTTACCATTTAACAGATCATTTGGTTGGGATGTGACATATCATTCTCGTAAAAAATGTCTCCATGTTTGGCCCTGGAATCCACATGGTAATTTATGCCCATGCAGCGAGCTGGCAGGCACTCATTCTGTACTGAATTGGGAACCCTCCTGCTCCCTGACAGTTTAGGCACCAGGACTCGGCCCAGCATTTCCAGAGACTAAGGGTTTCATAGTCTATCAGAAGTTGAGCTGCTATGGAGCTGATTGAGCTTGTAGGAATAAAAGCAGAGACAAAAGCCACAGTGTGGAATCTGCGGCTAGTCTCATGCACTCACCCCTCTGAGCTGGGCTCTGTCTGCTTTATTCTTAAAAGTCCAGAATCTCTAGTGCCCCTCCGAGTGTCACATGAATATCAGGTATAAAATTCTAATTCTGGGAAATGAAACTAGGAAAAATAAACCAGAAAATATCTGGTGGAGGAATGAAACAGTGGGAATAACAGATGGATTTTCAAAAAGACATTGAGGCCCACTGGCAAAGAGGGAATCAGAGGTGTTCATCTTTGGGAGAGTGCTTTGGGGCATTCTCTTTGGATATTGGATACAGTGAAAACAAATACATTCCCAAAGGTTTCTGATGGGGAAACATGTTCATTTGGTGGACAGAAATGTGCATACTATACTTATGCTTACCAGGATATTTTCATATTTATAACCTGTTTCACTGCAGCCAAAACAATTCTCTTGTGGAATCCTTTATTTTTGTTTTATTTATATTCATTTATTTTTAAATCTTTATTTTTATTTGTGATTATGTGAGTGTATGCTACATCTGTGCAGGTGCCCTCAGAGGCCAGAAGAGGGTGTTGGATCCCCTAGAGCTGGAGTCATAGGTGGCTGTGCTGTGGACCCAACTCTAGTCTTCCGAAAGAACAGCATGTACTCTTGAGCACTGGGCCATCTCTCTATGCTCTTTCCATAGACCATTTATAAATCTTGTTTCTGAGAGTCGGTGCTATCTAGGACTCTTACACAGAGTCCTTTAAATCTGGTTTGACTGTCGTTCTTGTCATGACTCTTAATATTTGCATTAAGTCAAGAAATTCAAGTAGATTTTATTTTGTGCTTGACATCTTCCTGTGAATTACTGCCATACTTACTATGTCTCTTCCTCCTCTCTTCCCCCTCCCTTTCTTCTTACAGTGTCCCGAAACTGTTATTCTTACACATGTTATTTGTTAGCCATTGTCTGGGCTTAAGTATTGCTTACCCATTAGCAGGCTTAGAATTTCTAGAAGCCATGTGCCTTCTAATATAAAGTCAGTAGGAGCAGTTGGGCAGTGGTGGCACACGCCTTTAATCACAGCACTCTGGGGCAGAGGCAGGCGGATCTCTGAGTTTCAGGCCAGCCTGGTCTACAAAGCGAGTTCTGGGACAGTGTCAATAGGTGCATTTGTCAAGATACTCAGAGAAGCCGATGAGTTGTTGTAAATAAACAGACCAGATCTCATTTCTTCATAGCAAGAAGACTGCCCTTTAACACCTAATGCATTTCCTTTTAGGGGGACAATGCCTAAGCTAAAGGCATTCTTCCCTAAAGAAAACAAAGGAATTAGACACTTTAGTAGACTAGCTGCTCATGTTTGTGAGGTGGAAGGTGCCTTGAATTGGCGATTTGTTTTTTCCCCTGTTTCTCCTGTTCTCCTTTAGGAGAAAGTATTGAAGTTTATAGTTGTCCAGTTTCCACTCAGAAGTTGTATTTTTTATGAAGCCCTCTTTGGCCCAGAATCTGATCAGCTTAGGGGCTTTAGTGGCGCAGGTGTGGGGGAGGAATAAGCAACTTAATTTTAGGAATGTCTTTTTGTCCTCTTTCTTTTCTGCTCCTATTGAAAACTGGGTTGTCTTGGAACAGTCAGCACCACAGAGATCTAAAGGTGTGCTGTCAAGGCGTTGATATGTATTTAAGTAGGAGAGAAGAGGCATGCCATTTATTCTCCTAGAGAGTGAGTACGTAGCCTTGTTTGACATCACAGCTATATCTACACTCACTATCACTTCCTTCTCCACTACCCTTCTGCACTGTTTTTCCTTGTGTCTCAAATCATGGAGATCACAACCCACAGTGCCTCTGGGTTTGCATTTGCTGGGAAGCAAGAAATGTGTTTCCATGGCCTTTTGTTCCTCAAGGTGTTGGCTTTTGTCACAGCCTGCTCCCTAGGAAGCACTGTTCTCTAGGAAGCACTGATAGGTGGTCAGGGACCAGCCAGGCAGGATGGGAAATTTCACCTACTGTTGAACGATAGTCTCTCTTGGTGGCTTTAGACTGAATGTCATAGAAATAGACAATAGCTCAGTTATCCTGTAGGTTTATCAGATGGCTTGGTACTAAATGCAGGTGCTTAATTTTTCAAAATGAACTAAATTCACTTTAAGTAGTTTTAAAGTAATTATGTTAGTGTAACATCGTCTCCTGAACACCTGGTAGAAATTTTTGTTCATAATTTCTCTGTTTGTTTTATATAAAAAATTTAGACAGGGTCTTTTGCAATCCAGGTTGGCCTTGAAGTCACTATGTAGCCAAGGGTGACTTTGACTTCTGATCCTCCTGTCTCCAACTTCCCAGTGATGGGACTGAAGGTGTGGATCACCTTGCCTGGTTTGTGTCAGTGCTAGGGATCAAACCCAGATTTTCTTATATGCTAGGGAGGCATGCTACCAACTGATCTACAGTGCCAGCCCTGTTTGATAATTTCCATCTCTATATCTTTCCATCCATCCACTCATCCATCTATCCATCCATCCATCCATCCATCCATCCATCCATCCATCCACCCACCCACCCATCCATCCAGTATGCTATACAACTGAGAAGTTCCTAGTTTGTGTCTTTAACTTTTTCATTTGGTTCCCAATGGCTATCATCTTGGCTGATATTCAAAAGGATTTGATTATTTTTTAACATTTTTCATAAGTCACACACTTAGATGGAATTGTGTCTTTCACTTAGATTTCTGTTATGTAGAACTTGGGGTTCTGTAGCACTTTATAAGTAATTTTTTGAAAGTATATAAAAAGAATCTGTTTCTTTGTAAGGTGTATCAAAAGCAATCTGAGACTCAGGCCTGGGGAGGGTCTTTAATGCATGCCCACCGCAGTTTCCATTTAATCTATTTCTTTTGATCTTATCCTTCTTTATAAAAATGTTTTTTTCTTGTTATGTATACAGTATAATTAACTCTTCATAATAACATAGATCTCATATACTGGCTTTTCATTATTATACTATTTTAATGTTTTGATTTTGCTCTGTGTATGCTTATAGATATCCATGTTAGATGTTAAGGGGACTATCTATCAGGTTTTAGCACAGACTCCTAAATAAATATAAATGTAGCTAAATAGAACATAGGTCTGGGCTAGGCATTGGTGGTGCACACCTTTAATCCTAGTACTCTGGGAGGCAGAGACGGGTGGAGCTCTGTGAATTCAAGGCCAACCTGGTCTACAGAGGGAGTTCCAGGACAGGTTCCAAAGCTGTGGAGAAACCCTGTCTCAAAAAACCAACCAACCAAACAACAGAAAATCCCCAACAACAACAACAACAAACTGGGTCTGTTTTGACAAGGGTATAATCTTGGGTTGGAAAGACTGCCAAGTGGTTAAGAGCACTTACTGCTCTTGAGGAAGACCCTGGCTTGGATCTCAGTACCCAGTGGCTCATAACTGTCTGGAACTCCAGTTCTAGGGGATCTCTTGTCCACCACAGGTACCAGACCTGGTACACACACACACACACACACACACACACACACACACACACACACACACACACACACGAGAGAGAGAGAGAGAGAGAGAGAGAGAGAGAGAGAGAGAGAGAGGGACATACCGCAATTACATAAAATAAAAAAGTAAAAAACAAAGGTATAATCTTGAAAAGTCCCCTAAAGTGCTTAGTATCATTTTAATGATTTATTTTAAGTTATGTTTATATATCCCTGTGTGGTTATGTGCACTCATGTGGGTACATGCAGAATTCAGAGGTGTTGGGTGCTCCTGAAGCTAGAGTTAAAGGCAGCTCTTAGCTAACTGATGTGGGTTCTGGGAACTGAACTCAGGTCCTCTGCATGACCCACAAGAAAGCCAGACATTCATAAAGGCAAAATGGATTAACAAGCTTGGCAAATATTTATGGAATTCGTACACTCCTATGAAAGCTATTTCTTGGGTGGTGCAGAGCTAGGCGTAAGACATAGTCCTTACACCAACCACTATAGTGTTCATCAGGGGAGAATTTGTTTGAAGTGAGGATGGCTAAATATTCACAAATGGATATTGAATGAGTTTAGCACTGGTGGCTTGGGTGTTAATTTTCATTTATGGGACACTAAGATGAACCCCTTCAGTGGTTAGCACATTCCTAAATACTTTCTGGATCATATGATAAGAGAAGATAAAAACTATGGGGACAACTTTAAGAAGTTATCTGACCAAGGGAGCCAGGTGTACAGAAACAGCAAAGTGAGCAACACTAAGGGAGGTGACTGGTTAGTGATGTGGCCTGGAGTGTAGTCCCACGGGGAAAGGCAGTCCTTCTCTTCTGTGTGATGTCTTGACCTTGTACTTGGCTGTGTGTCACAGGTTGCTCTCGGCCTATTGTAAACTGGTGTATCCGAGTCTCATTCTTCTAGGGTGTCTGCTCTTCAATAACAGAGACCAAGAGCATGACACCGATATCCTTGTTCATAGAAGAAGCTGCACTTGATTCGGTCTTTGTTTTGCTATCATGCTAATTAGGAAGGAAAACGATTCTGTTGAATGAATCCCTTGCTAATCCACACACATTTCCTATTTCCATGCCAGCATTTCGTGTGTTTTTCTAATTATCTCCAGGAATAGTGACTAGTAAGTATGCCTATAATCAAGTTAAGTTTCTGTGGCTAAAGAAAAGACTGAATATATATAAACACACACACTTTTTTTGTAGTTTGCATTTTGTTTTTCTTGATATTGGAGGGGGTGAGTTACTTGCATATTTGTTACAAGAGATACTCATATTATTAATATGTTTAATTGAGGCAGGATAAGAAGTTTTACATGATCCATGCAGAGGGCATCTGTTAAAGGTGGCATGGCTGTTTATTACGATGTTTGATTCCCTCGGGACAGGATGTTTGAAATGCTGTTCCAATATCCAAAGTCTAGAATGATCTACTATTCATTTAAGATAGAATAAAACCAAGCAAGCAGTGTCTGAAGTCACCACCTTAAGGTGGGGGCATAGAGTTAAGCCTCATCTGTGCTAAGTTGTATTGTTCAGGTGGCAGTATTAGAGATACACAGCAACCTTTGGGCAAAGAAATGAACAAAATGAAAAGCTTATACAAACAACACAACTTTAATTATAAAACAACGGTGCTAATCTAAGGAGATATATTAGTATTAGATGCTGACTGAAAGTTCTATTCACTCATGCATTCATTCATTTGCAAATATTACTGGTGGCTTGCACGTCTGGTACTTAATGATCAAAATAAGTAACCTTGATGCTAAGAGACAGACTGACATAAAGAGGATTAAGTAATTCATGTGATATGTTATAGAGTGTTCAATGATATGGAATGATCAAAGATGGGATTAAGAGGCTGGGTTGCATTTTAGTGTAGTATTCCAATGTCACAAAAATCCTCGAGGAGCTGAGGGTGATTCCAGTGGCTCTCTTGAGTAATGAAATTCATAAAGAGGTAAGAGCCATTGCAGAGTGCTGAGATGGGCATATACCTGGGCCACTGAGGAAATGCAGAGAGACCAGTGTGGCCTATATTATAGGAAATTTTCTATCTCGTATGTAATAGTGGAAGCTTAAAGTATTTGGGTTGATTGCTAATTTTTGGCTAACATGAAGAAATATTTGTTCCATAAAATTGACTTTATTTTAAAGAAAAAAATTCAATAAGAAAATTTTGTTTTAAACAAGTGTTGTCAGACCTTTCCAATAATCACTTGGATTTTCGTTTTGTAGTCCATGACCTCTATTGCAACTGAATAAGTCTGCTGTAGCCTGAACACATCTGTAGACTGTGTGTAAGCTGAAGGGTGTGGTTATATTCCAGGGGAACTTGGCGGACTGTGAAATCTGAATTTCTTTCCACTCTCCCATGCTAAGTGTTTCAAAGTATGTTCAGGCATTTTGTTATAATCTCTTTTACTTGAAGCTTACAGAAAATTATATATATATATATATATATATATATATATATATATATATATATATATATTTGGGTCAGGTTTTGGCATGTATATAGTATAGTGTTTAAATCAGGTTAAACACAACCTATTTCATCAATCATCTATCATGGTGAAATATTCAATATCCTTTCTTTTCCCCCTTTGAGAGTCTGTGCATACATATTATCTGTAGTCATTCACAATACTACCCTGATCTCAGTGTACCTTAGCCCCACTGATGTGTATTTCTCTGTCCACTTCTCTCCTCTCCCTGGCCTCTGGTAATACCCATCCCACTGCTTTTATATTCCACCTATGAGTAAGATCAAGCTGTACTTGTCTATCAGTGCCTATGTGGTAGAGATGATTGACCCACCAGATGTTCTAATTTCAACATAGGAACACGAGAAATACAAGGCAACAAGATAACATGACATTTTCCAAAGAGCACAATAAGCCTCTAGCTATAGGCCCCAAAGAAAGCTGTGTAAATGATGTTGCCTGATGAACAATTCAAAATGATGATTTTCAAGAGGCTCACCATACATGCAATTTATTATTGAACAAAATGTCCTTAAATCCTGGAATACCTCTGCATGTGTGTGTGTGTGTGTGTGTGTGTGTGTGTGTGTGTGTGTGTGTGTACATACGTGCAAATATGGCTGATAATTCCTTCTTCTGTGAATTCTGTGTTTTCTGCCTGGTAATTTTGATTGACTACTGGGAATTGTGAATTTTATATGGTTCTGGGAGTTTGCTTTAATAATTTGGTATTTGTTAAATTTTTGATGCTTTTAAAATCCACTAAAGCAGCCTTTTATGTGGAGTAAGTTTGACTGGATTGACCTTGATTGACAATCAGTTAGCTGAGATGTTCCCTTTGGCTCATTGGATAATGGACCACCTCCAGCCTGCTGCGGAAACTGAGCTTTGTTCCTCCCAATCTCTCCATGGCATCAGCAGCGTTCTCACACGCTAGATGAGGAGTACTCAGGGGCTCTTCGAGGTGTCAAACTCAGAACTTTCTCTTGGAGTAGCTCCTTCTCTTTAGCATTTTGCTTCACAAAATGTCTGATGTCCTGATTTCTCTGAACTCAGAGTTCTGTTTCCTCCTCTTTGCAGGATGTCTGAGATCTGGTTGGCTCTCCCTCCATTTTCTGGAAGATTGACTTACATTCTGTTTTGGAATATGCTGGAACAGTCAAAGCTGCCATCTTGCTTGTTTCTCCCAGGAATTACTCTCTAGTTTTGCCTGTTGTCAGTTGTTCGAACATAATTCTTTCATAAATCTGTTTTTTTGTTGTTGTTGTTTAGGATAAAAGGGTGACTCTAATTTCTGATATTCTGTCATGATTGACAGTAGAGGTGAGGCTGTGTTAACCTTTAACCCTATTTGTTAATGTCCATTGAAGATTACTTATCTTCATTCTCAGCTCATGGAAATGTTGCCAGGATCATTTTGTGGTTGTGTGGTAAAATTACCATATAGTTATCTTCATTAAAGTTTTTTTTTTTTTAGTTGTTTCTGTCTTTTCTTTTCTTTTCTTTCCATCTCTCTGCTACCATGGATTGTACAAAAAAAAAATCATAGAATACCAAATGTGTGAGGCATTTTATTCAAGTTAAAAACATCAGCACTGCTTAAAAATAAACCCCAAAACTCAAAACAAAACACTGTGTGTGTGTGTGTGTGTGTGTGTGTGTGTGTGTGTGTGTGCTTGTGCATGTGTGCACACACTCGCATGTGTGATTGGCTCTCTCTGAACTGTAAGCTCATTACTTCGCTAGACTGGCTGACCAGTGAGCCCCTGGGATCCTCTTGCCTCTGCCTCCTGTGCTGGGTTACAGTCATGTGCTGCTGTGACCAGCTTTTAAAGTAGGTGCTGGGCATCCAAACTGAGTTCTCATGATTGTACAGCAAGCATTTTACCCACTGAGCCATCACCCTCGCCCCTCACACAAACAACCCTGATGCTTCTGAGCTACCACAGGATGAGGAGCCGAGACACTTTTCGGTGACAGAGAGATGAGATGGGGAGCTTTTGAACTGAGAATGGACTTGGGTTTGTAGTTGTTGAGCTTATTTAAAAATCTACCTTTGCTAGTTCATGGAGATGGCTTCCTCTAAGTGGTAATGTTTTGTCAGGTGTACAACCAGTCTTGAGAACTCATCAGAATTGTTGATTATTGCTTGCTTTATCAGAGTTGGGCTGTTGGAGAGGCCATTCCAATATTGTTCTTCTAACAGTAATAACAGAGACGGTAGAAAAGGGTGAATGACTTCACCAGAGCATGTTCTTAGACAGGCCACTTTTACTCCTGAAGTATGTGCCTTGATCTCAACTTTTCTAATGGGAGTTGAAGTTGGAATTAGCACCATTAGCACCATACTTGTTGCAAAGTCTAAATGCCTCACATAAATATGTGGTTTAGATCCATAATTTAAAATTAAAAATTAAATTATCTTAAGTACCTTTAAATGACCAAGAAAGCAGTTATGTGGTAGTTGAGGAAGCAAGTGAAGGTCCCTGTAGACCTCATAAGAGCCATCTGCGGTCTGGGAGCTGTCCTGAACTAGCGTCGATTCATCAGCATCTCTTCCCATGAGTTAATATGAGCTTATGAGAAACATGTATAAAAATGTGCTCCATGTTAGGAAATTTGGCGGATGGTTCCTATGTATCTACTTCAGTTGTTGGCAGTTGTGAGGTGACATGCAATAGCAGCTTTTAGAAGAAACACAAGCCAGGTATGGTGGCTTATGTATGTAATCACAGTACTTGGGAGTCTGAGTAGGATCGTCTATGTGAGTTTGGGCTGTATAGCGAGACTGTCTCAAAAATACATGCATACATACATACATATATACATACATACATACGTGTATGCATGCATGCATGCATGCACGCGAACACGCGCGCGCGCGCACACACACACACACACACACACACACACACACACACACACACAGTAAGACAGGAACAGGGAAAGGTATCTTGGCCATAGGATTTGTGGTTCCTACAAACAGAGATTACAATACATAAACAAAGGCTTTATTTTGTTTTATTTTATTTTATTTTTTGTTTTTCGAGACAGGGTTTCTCTGTAGCTTTGGAGCCTGTCCTGGAACTCACTCAGTAGACCAGGCTGACCTTGAACTCACAGAGATCTGCCTGTCTCAGCCTACTAAGTGTTGGGATTTAAGGCATGCACTACATTATCTTAAAATACATTTTTATTTTTGAAATTAAAATATAATCACATCATTTTCCTCTGCCAACCCCCCACACACCTAAATTCATAAATGCAACCTGCTTAGTCCATATACTGTTAACTGTATGTATATGATTTCAGGGGTGACTGCTGTCCTGAGGAAGACTGTTTCTCACACTCTCTGAATTCCTTAGAGGCCTGTGGGTCTTTGTCTAGGGTTGGGGCCCTGGGAGATTTCCCCTTTTCTACAATAGCATAGCTATTGGTGCTGGGTGGAGTCTTTAAATCCTCCTGTTGCATCTCTGTTCTCCCTGTTTTCTCTTGATTAAAACTCAAACTTGTTTGGTTTTGGAAGTTGAGTCTGAGTTTTAGATAATAGGACTGTCTTTCTGTCTGTGTCTATGCATGTCCTTATGTTTATCTCTTTCTCTCTGTATATGTCTATATCTCTCCTTTTTTGTATGTGTCTCTTTGTGTATGTGTCTTTCTCTCTATGTGTGCCTATGTGTGTTTTTGTGTGTTTCTGACTTTCTATGTGTCTCTATGTATGTCTCTGTGTGTGCCTGTGCTTGTGTGTATATGTATGCCTATGCATATACGTGTGTGTGTGTGTGTGTGTGTGTGTGTGTGTGTGTTCATTCAGGCATTCATGCACAATGTCTGCTATGTTAATTTCCTCTGGCAGATTTTGTGCCCACATTAAAGAAGGGGATGTATATAATTCAAGATTTCTAAATTGATATGGATTAGATATTTTATACGTAGTTTAAAAATTTTAACATCTCCTCATTGCAGGCTGAGAAAACTTCAGTTCTGCCCAGCAAATATTAACACTTTATTTGACTTAAGATTCAAAAACTTAACAGTAATAATTTTAAGACTATGAGTAACAATATATTCCTATAGTATTTATAAAGAATGTCAAGGTGTCTGTAAAATAAGACCATAAATTAATTAAGCAAATTAGATTTGTTTCCTCTGACCCCGACCAGTTATTTCTGCAACTGTTTTTTACTCAGTCTCTTCCTGTCTCTCACATGCCTGGTTTTATATCTTCTACCTTGAAAGGCTTCCCAAGGCATCTGATAAGTATACTCACATTCAGAAGCAGGTAACTGAGATGGTTTAAAGGTCATTGCATTTTGGTAGAGCAAGATGAGAGGCCTTCCTTGCCCAGCACAGAGTTAATCTCTTCTGGTTGAACTCCTCATCGGGAAGGAGGCAGTTTCATGTCAGTGTGACTTTTGATGGTTGTTGGTTCTTAACTTGTAGAGGCTTTTTCATGCTCTTTGAATCATACAGCCTAGGTGACAGCAGCTCTGCTTCTATGTAAGGTTGGCACCTCAAGGTAATTCCATCTCTTCTCTGTTCAGAGTGCTTTATGAATTATTTCTGATCCTTAGAGCCCTCAACCTTCTGTGAACAGAGAACGATTGGTTTGACAGATGATGAGACAAATACACATTTTAGGGAAGTAAAACAACACATTTGAAAACACTTTGAAAAGTATTAGTCTGTGATACAAATACAAAAGATTCCTTGCCAAACTGTGTAAGATCTGACAGGTTAAGCCATTCCACTAAATTTTTAATCAAGGAACTAATTTATAATGGATAAGGAAAGTAGAAGTTAACACGAAGGTGTTGGAGGAGTGAGCTGCAGTAAGAATGTCAAATGTAACCATCAGACTCACGCATGCATACATGCATGCATGCATCACACACACACACACACACACACACACACACACACACACACACACACACACATTTAGCATTCTGGATGTGGAAGGATGGGAAAATGAGGTGACAGACCAATGGTCAATGCTAAGGTGACAATGCCCACAGTGTGTAGATCAGCTCCAGATGAACAGGCTTGTGACAGATCTGATTGTGTCAGAGACAAAAAGGAAGGCAGCTCTTCACTGATAAGACAGTAACCGAAAGAAGTGTTGCCAAGGAAAACAGCTACAGCCTGTCACCAGGGCACTGTTGACAGCTCCTCAAACAGACGCTTCCTGAAGGAGCCAGATTCCCTAATGGTAGTTTGACCAAAGTCCCCAACAACACTGTAGTTGAAACAGAACCCAGGTAGAGGAAGTACTAAGGTCAAGATCTGTAAGCTACAACCGATTTACAAAGACGATTCTACTTCCTAGTATTCAGACACTCAAGAGTTCTGAGAAAAGTGCTATTATGTGCCTTCCTTAATTATGTAATTTATTTAGGTATATTCGTCAGGAACCAAAAATGGAACTACCATAGTGACAAAAAGCACATTGCTGGTTTGGGGGAGTGTAGAGAGACACTCTGAAGGAAGAGGGGGCTGCTAGGGATTCTGGGGAAGTTGTGGAGGTGGTGAAATTGCTTTTCCACCTTGATTATGGTGATGGGCACGCACATGTGTACTTGTTAAGTTACGCACTTTAAATATGTGCATTTTGTTCTACATCAACCATACTCCAGGAAAGCCATTAGAATGTTGTGCGTCCTTCTACCTAACTGCTGTGAGTTTGTAGCTCAGTCATGTGCAGAGGTGGCTGTATTTTCTCTATTTTTCCTAGGAGTGGAATGGAGAAAGGAGGATGGGCTGTGTCATGCTTTAATTCCTATGCCCTGGGTTCCGTAGAGTCATTGGGAAATCTGCCCCCTGCAACCCTCTCTCCCCCTGCCTCCCTCCCTCCTCTTCTCTCTCTGTCTCTCCTCATATACATTTTGCTAAGGCTACATTTCTTTCTGATGTTGTGACCCTACCAACTTCATACTTGTTGACTCCTTAGTGGAATTGGTGTTGAGCTCTGAGTTCTAATGGTGCTGTTGAGTGACATTATACCCTTCATTTAAGACATGAGCATTATGTAGTTAGAGCTCATGCTTTTTAATCTGAAGGCGGAAAAAATATTGCCAATCTCCTGTCTCTAGCCTTTGAATAGATGTGACTTGGTACCTATTTGGTTATCAAATAGCAGAAGGATAAAAGTCAGACTTTGCAGTATTTTACTGCAATGCTTTTCATTATAAAGACTCTATTTATCACGTACTTGGCTTTCTGTTCCTAACTATGCTTATGTTTGACAAAAGTATCCCTATTTTCTCTAAAAGATTTATTTGTAAGGAACTATGCTTCTGCGTGTGGGACCTTGGCTAGTACATAGCATAGTTGGTGTTTACTTATCTCTTCTTTGAAGTGTGTTGATGGTATGCTAAGTAATGAATCCTAAGTTGACATTTTGAACCAGGACTAAGTAATTTCCCAAAGGATGCTCTAACTTAGTGGCTCTCAAGCTCCTTAATGTTGTGACCCTTTAATACAGTCCCTCATGTTGTGGTGATCCCAACCATAAAATTACTTTGTTACTATTTCATAACTATAATTTTGCTACTGTCATGAATAGTAATGTAAACATCAGATGTGTAGGATATCTGATACATGACCCCTGTGAAAAGGTCATCCGACCCACAAAGGGATCGAGACCCACAGGTTGAGAACCACTGTGAATTGACTCCCAGGCAGATAGTGCTTATAGTTAGCCCTTTATTTCTAGTTTATTTTTTGCCTTGAGAAAGGATCTAATGGATCCCAGGCTGGCCTTGTCCTCACTGTGTAACTGAGGATGACTTTGAACTCCTCTATCCTTTTGCCTCTACCTGCCCAGTGCTAGGATTATAGGTGTATGCCACCACATGTCTCGTTCATGTGGTACTAGGGATTGAACCCGCAGCTTTGTGTGCTAGGCCAGTACTGTACCAACTCAGGTGCATTTCCGACCCAGTCCAAACTTTCTTTTAGACCACCACATTTATTAGCTTAGTTTTGGGTCTGGAATTCTTTTATCACCTTCCTTCCAGGTGCTTTCTTGTGAAGGCAGAGGCAGGTCAGGTACCATTTCTCCTGTAAGTCTTCTGAGACAGCTTCATACCTTTGGACTCCCTGTGTTTCTGTACTTGGTGCAGGCCTCACCTGCCACACTGTACCACGACTTGGTGTTTAGGGATTGATCTGATTATTTTATTGCCATTAGTTTTTTGAAATCAAGAGCCATGCCTTGCTTATGTTTGTATTTCAAGCACCAGAGTATGGCTCCTGGGAAGGGATGAACAAACACTGGTATACACGTCTTCAATGAATGAATGGGTCCGTTTCCATCTCCACTGAAGTTTGAATTTGAGATCGTATGCAGAAATTCATCTTTCATGAGTACAAATAGATTGGAAATTTTGACTTCACAAAATTTAATGGCACGAAAATTATAGATGAAATTTAATAAACTTTTTGGCTGCTGTTAGGACCATTGCTTCTTGATGTGAATCACTGGATAACTTTCATAGCTGCCTCTGCTGCTGTGGGAATCAAAGGGCTATCTATGAGTGGAGTAAGAGGTGCATTGATATTTTTAAAGAAGGATTCTTTTCTTAGGGAGCTGGCAATTTGTATTTCTCATCGTGAATAGCACCAATTTTATTGCCAACATTCAGAAAAAAACCCTCTCCTTCTTATATTGTTTCAAAATCTCAATTCAGAGAGGTAGTTATTATATCACGACTTTGGTAAGAAGTGGATGATGATTGTAGACATTTACATAATAGTCTGGAGCGAGAAGGACTTCAAAGCTTCAAAATGCTTAAATTCTAACTACTTAAAACCTCTCATGTGGGGGGAAGGAGTATAGAGGGAGGGCAGATATTGGGCACCAAAATAGAGTTCTATTAGAGGAATAGAAGCTCTAACATTTTACGTCAGCTCATGGCGAATGTAGTCCACAACAATTTATTGTATGTTTCATAAAAAAACAGAAGAATTTCAGAATTCTTAATATAAAGAATTAATTAATGCTTAAGGAGATGAAATGTTAAATACTCATATATTATATAATCTATCAATTATCCTTTATCCCATAAATATGTATAATTATTATGTTAATTAAAATATTAATAGAAAATAGTTTTTTTTTGGAGGCCAGTAAGTGAAATGGCTTAGTGAGTAAATTCACTTGCTGTGAACATTTGGTAGCCTGATTTTGATCCCTGGAACCTATGTAAACATAGAAGGAAAGAGTTGGCTTCATGGTGGTGTTCTCTGACTCCACCCTTGTGTGCGTGTGCACGCGTGCGCGTGCACACACACACATGCATGCACACACATATACACACATGCACACACACACTTACACACACATGCATGCACACACACATGCACATGAACACACACACATATGTGCACACACACACACACACACACATACACACACACACACACACACACACACACACACACACACACACACTCTGCATTGCTTTTCTATTGCTGTGATAAAATGCCATGACCAAAAGCAACTTACAGGAAAAAAAGAGTTGAGAGTTTAGTTTGTCTTACAGTTTCAGGCCAGCGTTGACGATGTTCAAGGGCATGGCCATAGGCAGCCAGAGCAGATAGCTGACCAATCACATTTTGTCAGCACACTGAAACTAGAACAGGAAGTGGGATGAGACTAGAAACCCTCCAAGCCCATCCCCAGTGTCTATTGCCACCAGCAAAGCTGCCTCTCTTAAAGGTTCTATAATTTCTTCACAAAGTGCCACCAATTGGGGACCAAATGTTCAAATACAGGGCCTACATGGGGCATCTTAATTTTAGTAGACTCTCCACCACCCATAGTTTCCCAACTTTCCTATTCCCACCCCCCTCTAAGTGTTTCTTCACTAGTACACTCTGTTTCTACCTTCACATCACATGTGTTTTGCCAGGCCACTCCCTCCAGAGACATCCCCCCCCCCCCCGCCACCTCTCATGGATACTTGTTTGTTACCTGGCCTCTATTGACCTCTTCTTCCAACTTGAAAATCTGTTTTACTGAAAATTTTATAATTTCATTTTTTCTATGGAGCTGAATATAATTCCTTGGTGTAAACATACTTGATTCCATTTCCAGGCTTTTGTAAAGAGGGTGGAATGAATATGGCGTCAGTACTAGGTGACCCTAAGACTACATTTTAGGCACCATCTGGTTGTATCCTGCAGACAGAATATTCTGTCCTGCCAGCCGGCTCCCAAATAACCACACAGAGACTTATTATTAATTATAAATGCTCAGCTGATAGCTCAGGCTTGTTACTAACTAGCTCTTACAACTTAAATTAACCCATATTTCATATCTACATTCTACCATGGCTTTGTACATTTCCTCAATATGGCATGTGTTGTGGAAATTTATTCCACCAATAGTTTTCTCCCATCAGGCATATTCCTCTTGCTTCTCCCTACATCTCCTGGCAACTCCACCCTTCTTCATCCCAGTGCTGTGTCCCTGTCTGCAAGTCCTGCCTAACTTCTTCCTGCCTAGCCATTGGCCATGTAGCTCTTTATTAAAGCAATGAGAGCAACACATCTTCATAGTATATAAAAAGATTATTTTACTACAGACCCCAAAGCAACCAAGCTGGATTAATGGAAGCAGAAACCCCAATGTCCTCACAACATAGATGGATCTGGAACTTATATCAAAAGGTACAGGCAATGGAAAAATGCAGAAGTTTCATTATAAGTATATGCACCATGAAAAACCAAGTCACCATGTCTTTTACAAAGATCACCAATCCCATAATAATGGAACCCAATGAGAACAACTTAAACAAAATTCCAGACAAAGAATTCAAAAGGGGAGTTATAAATATGCTCAAAGCCTTCAAAGAAGACACAGATAAGCACTCATTATGTTTTTGTTTTAATTCATGGTAGCAATGCATGGGATACAGACTTAGTTTCCTATTATTGTTGTCACCGACAATTTCCAATAGTTTTGATCACCATTCTGCTAGCTTAACAGGATTTCATTTCCATTTTGACATCAAGGAACAATACACTGGGCACTCAGAAATCAAAGAAGGGCCACCTGTCAATGAAACAATTGACATGTGTCCATCAGCACAGTATCGTAGTATATGTAGTCACTGCCCAGCACAGCCCAGGGGACTGTTGAAGCCTGAAGTCTCTAGGCAAGCCTGTCATTAGTGCAGTCTTAGATCATATGACCTTTTGGATTGAGATATTTTATTATTGAATAATAATAAGCTTGTAGTCAGCCATATTTGACAAATATTTTATTTCTTACTTTTGAACTTTGCCTGGTTCCTTTACTAGTGTTATTTATTGAAGAAGAGGATTTTGCATTATGATCATAGATAGTAAATGTCTTTTGTTAAGGGTCACTGCAGCTTCCAGCTCACTGAAATGACTTTAGGTTCTGATTTTATTTTCCAACCTGGTTGCAGCAACTCTCCTATGATTTTGACAATCTTACCATCTTTGTCCAAATTATTGGGGTGAGATAGCAAATACTAGTGTCAGAATAGGGCCATGGATTTTCTGGAGTAGCAAGGAGGCCTTGTCCATTCTCACAGGCTTTTTCTTCTCTGATTTCTGGGTAACCTAGTATGTCCTGTGATGTTGAAATGAAAATAAAATCATATTAAGATGGTGAAGTGTCAATCTTAGTATTCTTAACTGACTCTACTGCTTGAGGCTAACTAGCAGTCCCCTCAGGAAGCAGTGATGTTTTGTATCTATTTCAGTCAGGATGTTTGTTCATTCCCACAAGGAGCCTAGTTGTTCATATCAAGTCCAGAACATTCTAAACCATACCAGTGGAAATGCTGCCCGAAGATGGATGAGTTTTTAATGAGGACTTACTTTCATGTTGTGGCATTTTAAGCAGGAGAAGGAGAATTGAGAAACTGGGGCAGCCCTTTGTTATGCAACTTTTCCCGAGAAAGCTAAAAATATGTTCTCGGGAGAACTAATGAATTAAAGTGACTTGAAGCTAAGCAGTTGTATTTAAATTAGGTATATTTAACTTCCTAATAAAAATCTCATGACAATGTGAAAGTAGAGAGATCCTGTTAGAACAGCTTGGGCTGATTAGCCCATTTTAAAGTAATTGGCTCAGTATGTTAACACAAAGAATTGAAGCACATGGAAAGGCAACTTCTGTATGACATGCCCTTCTACCTTGCAGCTCTGCATGGGCAGCCTCTTCCTTTCTATTCTCTTTTGAGTGAGCTGTTGGAGAAGTATCATCATTCACCCGGAGAATTAGTCACCATTCATGCACTGTCTGCACAGGTAGATATATTGGATAATGAACTAGTTAGTGACATTAAAGCTATGCAAAACTGTAGTTTACAGTACTATACTGCGTATTTACAAAACAAAATAAAACAGTACCTTTACTTTCATGGATACACAGAATAATCACCAATAGATATGTCACCTTCTTTGTTTCAAGCTCCATGCAGACAGACAGCATCAGAGACAAATATGAGGTAATTTCAGCCTCATAGGGACCCATGGACTGGCAAGGAAGTCAAAGGCAAAACAGTACAGTGTGGCCAATAAAATCATAAAGCTATCATCTACACTCATATATTCATACTTGTTTCTCTTTCCAGAGTTGTAACTAATTTCCTCTATGTTGGGACAGTTATGGGAGGGATACATGATATACAGATGAGTGCCATGGGCAGAATTAGGGGAAAATTCTGTGTTGAAGAGCCTAAGCTGAGTCTTAATGAGCAGAAGCTAGCTGTGTGTGCATGTGCGTGTGTGCGTGCGTGCGTGCGTGCGTGCGTGCGTGCGTGCGTGCGTGTGTGTGTGTGCAGTAGCTGCATATTTGGAAGAACAAAGAAAAGGGTGGTATTCCTGGAAATAAATTCAGGTAAAAACCTGAAGGGAAGACACCAATGCGATGTATTTAGCATTCAATGTGTTTTGGTGAACATGAGATTGGAGGCATAATGAAAAGTTCACATACAAAGGAGACTTACCAAAGCTGTTAGGGTGGGGGGTTGATACAAGCATCTGTCTATGCCGATGGATTGCTGTGATGGTAATTGGAGAACTGACTGAGCAGAGTGACTCAGGGTACAACTGTGAAGTAAGATGCCTGATGAGAAGTTACAAGAGCTTTTCTGGCTGAGTGTTTGTAGGAGGGATTTAGAAGGCAGGCGAGAAATCTTAAGAAAGTAAAATGTAGACAGATCTGTGTTATGTAGTGTTTGTTAGGGTTACTTTACATAGTTTATCCTACTATTTTCAATATATATTTTAAAAATAGTTTTTATAGTCAATTATCATGGTATAATATTACAACAGCACCAAACTAGTGAACTGTACTCATATATGCCAACATGGATGAATCTTAGAAACAAAATGTTGAGTGTTGACTTAGAGTAGGTCCCAGGTGAACTTCATTTTTATAGAGCTCTAAAATAAGCAAAATGAGATGATGTTGGCTTAGAGACACATACATATATAAAGCTATATATGTAATAAACCAATATGAAATGGGAAACCACAGAGCAAAGGAAATAACTTTCAAGGGAATGACAAGGGGGAAAGATATAGAAGTAGGGGTGAAATGAATTAGATATTCCTGGTTCTTATGATGGGCTCCTGAATATAATTTTATTTTTATTTTTTGTGAATGTTAATTTATTCTTCTGTATTATTAAATGCACTAAATTGAAAAAGAAGTATAAGTAGAAACGATAAGCTGCCACTGGGCTTCTGGCTTGGGTTATTAGATTAGTGATCCTTAGTTCAAATAAATAAATAAATAAATAAATAAATAAATAAATAAATAAATAAGAAGGTTTGTTCCTGGAAAATGGTGGATGGGGTGCTTGGAGTGTGCATACAAGCAAATGACTAAAAATCTAGACTCCATTTTCAGATTTGTAAGGCATCCACAGTTGTCTTTCAACCTCTTAAGTGGATAAATATCTCCAAAGAATGATTCAAAGCAATCATTGCAAAGGGGAGATCTCAGGGTGACCGTGGAGTGAAGTATGAGAAGCAAGAACAACCTGTGCAGATGAGGAAAACCTACAGAGTGGTAAACAGGAAGCCAAAAGGTAGAGCTTGGTGAAGGAGGGCTGAATATCAGTGCCAGATACAGCCAGGCCACCACCTAGTAAGACAAAGCTTAGGGTTAGGTGTGTGCTGACCTTAGTCAACTCTCTTCCCAAGCAGCGGCTAAAGAGGAAGGAAGTGGAGCAGGGGCAGTAGATGTAGCTCACTTGGTGCAAAAGGTATAGAGCCTTGGCAGGAAGTGAGCGCACTGAGCTGAGTAGTGTCTTCTCAAAGTCTCTGTTCTGTGTCAGTGTACTGGTTCATCAAGATAACAGAAGAATCAACTCAAGTTAAAACACAGAGACTGGGTTCATTATGACGTGAGGGAACTTTGGACATGGACATTCAGAGAGGATGCATGTGACAGGAGAGGCAGAGACTGGAGTGAAGAATTCTTAAAACAAGACGAGTACCAGCAGGGCTTTCTGGCAATCACCCACAGCTAAGAGGATGGCCTGGGGCATATTCTTCTCTAGAGCCTTCAGAGAAAAGATGCCCTTGCCAACATCTTAATTTTGGAGTACTAGATTACAGAATTGTTAAAAATAAAATGAAATTTATATTGTCTTAGCTCACTCTGATTGTGATTGAGCTGCAGAAACACGTGTGATCATTAAGTATAATAAGTGATAGCTACTATGTGATTAGGTAAAGGGACTGCATTTTTTTCCCCACACAGTGATGAGGCAGTTTATTTTTCAGGATAGTGAATGAATTATGAGAGAGGGAAAATTAAGATACAGAAAGAATTGAGAGAGTTTGGTTCTGGAGGTTCCAAGAGGACATAGGCTGAGGTCAGTTATTTGGATTTGAAACATAAACAGTATTATGTTGTTCTCTGAAGAATAAGGAAAGCTTGAGTGGGACGATAGTTATATTTGTAGGTGTGAGAGAAAGATCAGTAAGTTTAAAAGTAGCATCCCAGATGCTTGTCAAAAGGATCTTAACAAAATAATCCCTACTGAGGATGTGTATGGAGAGGACTGAGGTAGAAACAGTGGAGACGTGGAGTACCAACTAAGGATCAGGAAAATGACCAGGGGTCACATCTGACTGACAGTTAGTACCCACGTTTGAAAACTACTAATGCATATAAAAGTGGACTCCACTGTTGTAGTTCCAGAGAGCATTCAGACTTATGGGTTAATATTGGAAAAAGTGGGTTCTAGAGTTGAGCTAGGGCAGTGCAATGAAGGGATAGTGGTACAAGGAGAAGAAAGATGAGTTGCCTGATGAGTAGTGCTCTCCTACAGACCTGTTAGAATCAAAAAAAGAGAAAAACAACTATAAGATAAGACGACCAGTACGTTGTCCAGACCCAATCCCTCTTCTGCTTGCCAGTCAGTTGCTCTCAGAGAATAGAATATCAAGAGTAAGTGACAAGTAAACAAGGACTTTGAGTGATAACACTGTAGCAGTGTAGAGTCACCAGTTACAGCATGTCTACTACTATGCTGATACAGATGCTGGGACTAGAATTATATGGTAAATCTCTATACTTACCCTTCAGTTTTTCTGTGTACATGGAAGTGATCAAAATGATAAATCATTTGCATATAGTATGCCAATACTTGAAGTATAGAGATCATATGTATTGTGTATTATTGTAGTATGAAAAATTCCCTAAAATATAAAAGATACTTTCTTCAAAGTTGTTTACTTTATTCAAAATACTTCAATTCATCACATTATGCCAAGTAACTTGGAACTGCTTTTGCACTTCTGACCATGTTTTAGGTGTAAGCGGTGAGAAGGGTAAGTGGGACTCACAAAGGAAACAGAGGTCTTGTCTCACTTGCTCCCTCAATGAGTTCTCATCCCTGGGAAGTTGAACTGTGGCACCTACACACAAGTCGCCTCTGTTTTTTCCAATTCATGGAAATGAATTACTGTTTCCATTTTACTCTCTTTAATAATGTCAAGATGAAATATACAAAAAGGTTTTAACATAGATTGAACCATCAGCATTAAGGGAGAGAAAAATTCTTAGGAAAAGGATAGTACTTCTTCCAAAATATTTCTTCAGGCTTCCTAAGAGGGACATGTGAGCTCACAACACTTTTGACACCAAATGTGTATATTCGCCATGCCAAGCCATTTTCTAGTCCCTGTAGACACCAATTGGGTGGTCTATAATTTCATTCTATGCTGGCATGAGCTGTGATTACAATGAACTCCAGGGTTAAGGCCTCCATCTCACAAGACCGCCCTCGGTTCTGATGCCAGTCTTAAGTACTGGGTGACATGATCTGGCTTCACATTGAATGTTTACATAACTCCTTGAGGTCTAATGCTTTTTTCCTTAAGTGTTCATAAAACTCAGGGAAAGAGTTTATCTAAGTTCACTGGTGATTATGAAAGACACAAGTGATTGGGACAAGCAGCTGGAAGAGGAGGCACACAGATCAATGCTCCAGAGTTACTGTCCCTGTGGAGCTGGTATGCAACATCCTCCCTGCACATGAATGAGTTCCCCAATTTGGGAGTCCTATGACCCCTTTGGATAGAGTTATAATGGAAGTTCTGTTCCATTGGTACTATTGATTAATCACTGGCCATTGGTGATCAATATCCAGATCCATCTTGAAATTCCTAGGGGTCCATTAATAGTTTCCTCTTCAGCATGTATAGCAAAAAGGGATTGTTGGGAATAACACCACATGTTCCTCTCATCCTGAAGAGTCATAAAACACCAAGGACTTCAAGATCTATGTCAGGAAATGTGGGCAGATGTATATTTCTTAGGATGTTTCATTGACTAACCAATCTATACAGATATTACCCACAAAGTCTCCTTGCTTTCCCAGGTGGTCTTCCTGAACAAGATTTAAGTGTCTTTAGGGTGACTTCTTTTCCTGCATGACCATGTACCTTAACGCTATAGGTGTCTAGGCTGGATAGCTTGTTACTGTGGGCTGGTGCCTGTTCTGGCTTCCTTGTTTTCTCAGCTGCACGACTGGAGCTCCTTTGAAAGATTTCTCATTGAGCATCTTCTTGCCCTACCCCTTATGAGCAGAGACGACTGGGCTTCACAGATCATTCCTTTCTCTGAGACTGTGGTTGTTATCATCTCATGGAAGTTAAGAGGGTTCAAAAGGTAGAAAAATTGGTTCTTAGATACCTGCTCTGCTGATTCTAGACATGGTGCCAGCCACATATGAAAGATTTCCCTTGTAACTCAAATGCTCAACTATGAAGATGCAGCTTGGCATGGTAAAATGACCCATTCTCATGTTAACTCCTGTGTGTGCTTTGGTGACTTTATAGAGTAATCAGTTATTTTTGGTATCCTTTGTCATGCAAGGGTTTTGAAGATTGAACAAGGTGGTGTGTGGTGGTTTGGATGAGAGTGCCCACCACAGGCTCATATATTTGCATGCTTGGTCCCAAGTTGATGAACTTTTGGGGAAAGATTAGGAGGTATAGCCTTGTTGGAGGTCGTGTGTCACCATGGGTGGGCTTTGCAGTTTCAAAAGTCTACTCCAGAACTAGTGTCTCTCTGCCTGCTGCCTGCAGGTCAGGATGTAAAGCCTTCAGCTACTGCTCCATCACCATGCCTGTCTGCTTTTCATCATGGTGATCATGGACTAACTCTCTGAAACTATAAGGAAGTCCCCAGTTAAATGCTTTCTTTTGTAAGATTTACCTTGGTCATGGTGTCTTTCACAGAAATAGTACAATAAGACACAATGGAAATCAAAGAATTTTGAATATCACACATGTGCTAAACATGTGACAGTTTCTCAATTGTCAGTTCAATATTTTTTTGTTCTGCTGTTGATGCTTCTATGAAAGATGATTTTGTGGTCATAGAAACAGCTTTTTTCCTTTTGTCAACTAAAAGATGTTGGCAGCAAGGCATTTTTATAGTGGGAGTGGAAGGAAGGCCATTCTTATGTTAATGTATCTCCTGGCTATGCTGTGAAAAAAATAGGCTTACGTTTATTGTTGTAACTTTTCTCATCAGAACAAACAAACAATTACTACATCAAAGGAAATGTCAAATACCTGGAGCAATATTATATAGTGTTGTGTTGCCCAAGTGAAGAACTAAGGTGGTTATAGCTGATGCTTGTAGAAATGTCAGAGTCTGCCTTCATTTGAACCTTTAGTTCTTTGTTCCTACAAAAGCCATGACAGCTTTTGTCTTTAACAGATACCTTTATACAGTAGCTAGCTTTTTAAAAAAGCGATTTTATTTATTTTTATTTTATGTGTGTTGGTATTTTACCTGCATGTATATTTGTGTGATGTCATCAGAGCCCCAGAAACTGGAGTGGCAGAAGATTGTGAGCCACCATGTGGCTTCTGGGAATTGAACATTGAACCTGGGTCCTCTGGAAGAGCAGCCAGTGCTCTTAACTGGTGAGCCACCTCTCCAGCCTCAAGTAGTGAGTTTTTACATGTCTACTAGGTGATCATCAATGCTTTGTCTATGTTGACTTACCCAATTCTTACAACAGTTCCAAGGCAGATTATTATTATTGTTATTATTATTCTCATAGTATATAGAAAAAACTAAAGGATAGAAAATTTGTAGCTTACCTAGGATAATAATATCTGTTTATGAAATAATGTATGACTATGAATAAAAGTTTGGCATATAATAGATTCTTAGTCATTTTAAATATATAATAAAGGTCAAGAGTTAGTAATTATGGAAGTCAATATGACTTTTGCAAAGTCACAGATTTGAGTAGAAACAGATAAAAATAAGATTGTATTTAAAATAGTATTTTTTGCATCCCACTCCTAATTTTACTTTTATATGAACTGCTTTGAAGCGCAGCATAAATCATATCTTAGACTATGTTTTAGCTAATCCAATAATAAACTCATAGCTATTAAAGAACAATAAAGGAGAGACTGCATACAGTGTGCATTTTAAACTATAATGGTTAGTGTTTATTGTCAGCTTGGCAGACTCTAGAGACAACTGGGTGATGAGTCCGAGGTATGACTTTTGGAGATTATTGTGATTGACTTGAGGTGGGAAGTCCTGCCTATTGTGGGTTGTACCATTCTCTGGCTTTGACCCTGGCCTGTATAAATAGAGAAAGGGAAGTAGGCAGCAAGCATGCCTTCATCCCTATTTCCATCTGTGACTATGATGTGACCAGCTGCTGCACATTCAAATTGCCTTGATTTCCCCGTCATGATTGACTGTACCTTGAAATATGAGTTAAAGTAACCCCCTTTTCTCCTAAGTTACTTTTGTCAGAGTATTTTATCACAGCGACTAGAAAAGAAACTAATGTAGAAATCACTGATGAGTAGCGGGGCCGTTGGTATGATAAAGCTGATCATGTGGTTCTTAGGCATTTGGAAATGTTTTGCACCTGAAATGTGGAAGAGTTTAGTGTTTTGGGTTAGAAATGCCCTAGTATGTTAGCGGCAGAGCTTAATGGGCCATTCTTGTGGTTACCTTGGGAGACAACAATGTTGAGAGAACAGGATAGTGGAGGTTTGGCTCACGACGTTTCAGAAGGGAACATGGATTCTAATCAGGAACTGTGATAGGGGCCATTCACATGATAGACTAGACAAGAGTGTGGCTCCAGTTTGCCCACATCTTGAGAACATGAGTGAAGCTGAATTGAAAGTTAACGGATTAACTTGTTTGGCAGAGGATATTTCAAGACAGAACAGTCATTTAGTGCTGAGAAAGCAACTGTAATGGTTAAAGAAAACAGCACCACTGAACACAAATCTCTTGTGCCCTGAAGGCAAAATCTCACCCACTTGTCATCTAAAGGAAGAAAGCCTGGGATGGGGGGTTCCCTGTTCCTTGAAAGCAACTGCTTAGGAAAATATTTACCTAGTTTCAACAAGTAGAAGTAGCTACAGCTGTTGCCTAAGGGAGAGGCTCTCCATCTTGGTAGTGATGTCAATATGGTACCAGTTTAGAAGGCATTGAAGACACATGAAAAACTAAGGAGTCATAGAAAGTAGTTGATGCAAGGCAATGTGTGGCATAGTCCTTGCGAAGAGACCCTGGGAGACTAGCATATGAAGCAGTGAAGGTAAAGCCTAGTTGCAGTCAAGATTCTGGGATATTGGAGATGTCAGGATCTTGGGACACCCTCCAAAGAGAGCTTTGGGCATGGAGTTGAGCTGGCCCAGGAGGAAATTATATATATATATATATATATATATATATATATATATGTGTGTGTGTGTGTGTGTGTGTGTGTGTGTGTGTGTGTGTGTGTGTGTGTCTGTGTGTCTGTGTGTCTGTGTGTCTGTGTGTCTGTGTGTCTGTGTGTCTGTGTGTCTGTGTCTGTGTGTAGGGTTGGATAGGTTATGTTATCCATGTTGGGAACCCAAACGTGGGATATAGAGCTGCAGATTTTGATGTTTATCCTACTAAAGATTGATTCTGCTTAGTTCTGATAATTTCTTCCTGTACTTTGATTTTTCTATTTTCAAATAGGCATGTTTACTTTTGCTGTTGTATGTTGGAAATAAGTAGCTAGTTTTTGACTACATAAGACCTCATAGTTGAGACTGCACTTTTAAAGTGTTGGAATTATTGAAGACTGTGGAACTTGTAAAGTTGGTCTTAATTCATCTTAAATTCATTCTCACTTATGGTAATGATCCTGTGGGGGGCAAAGAGTAGAAGGCTGTGGCTTCAAAGTGATGTGTTTTGGTGTCAAGTTGACAAAGGGTAGAGTTATAACAGAATCTAGGATCACGGGGGAGATGGTTCTCTGGGCATACCTTTGGGGGATTATCTTGAGCTAGGAAGATTTCTTACTGTTGGTGTTTCCATCCCCCAAGCTGGGGACATAACTATGTAGATGGAGAATGGGAACCGAGCATCAATCTAGCATTCATTGTTCTGTTTCTGATTGCAAATGCAACGTGATCCATTGCTCTAAGCTCATGCATCCTTGACATCCTCACTATGATGACTGTACCTTGAACTTTGAATAAAAATAAACCCTTTATCCCTTAAATTGCTTTTGTTAGAGTATTTTACCGTAGGAACAAGAAAAGAAACAAAAGCAAAGACAATGCTTTTTGGAAAACATTGTTAGCTATTTAAGATGTCTCTACTATGATCATTTTCTATAGGAGGAAACTGGGGCATACAGACATTGTACCTCAGCCAGGATAAGAATACCCCAGGACGTTTGTGGATATTAACATGAGGCAATGTATGGCAAGTTACTCCATGGTTTATATAACATTTTTTTTTAAAAAAAAGATTATGTGTTTAGGGCTTTTCCTTTAAGTAGCCTGAGATGATCGAAAGGTTGGTTACTCTCTTGACCCAGAAAGCCCTACAAAATCATGCAGATCGAGAGTTCAAATTTTCATGTTCACTTTGAACGCCCTTGAAACATCAAGGGTGTGCACATCCTAAAAACCACTGTAAGATGTCACTTTAATGGAGCAGTGTGTGGCGTTCTGGTGATACAATAGTGGAGTAGGTAGGTGAGCCCAAGCTAAACCAGCTGGGTGCAGGGTTGGTGGTCCCAAAAGAGTGTTGAATTTTTGTTGTCCATGCTTGTAAATGTGGAGGGTAATGCTGATCTTAAGGGCGTGGGTGCAGATTCCAGTCAGTAACATCTGCAAGTGAACCAAGCACTGCTCAACTCACAGCACTCATAGGCTAGCCCATGCTCGAGCTCCCCTGCCACGCTGGAGTAATTCTTGCTGACAAAATCCATTGTTCCTGGAGCAAAGGAGAGGCTTCACAGGAGAAAAAGAACCCCAGAGGAAACTGGAGAAACAAACTGAAAGCACAGGAATAAACTCAGCCTAAAACAACACAGATAAAAGTAAAATAATTTATGTAGAGTGCTGGATATGGCAGCTAATGAGTGTGGTCCCAGTACTCAGGAGACTGAGGCAGGAGAACTGCCATGAGTTTAAGACCAGCCTGAGTTACATAGTGAGGTACAGACTAGCTGAGCTATAATGTGATATTCTTTAAAAAAAAAAAAGAAAGAAAGAAAAGAAAAGAAAAGAAAATGTGCATGGAAGAAAACATAAAATTATTCATATTTGTTTTGAATGTGATCAGTGGAACAATTTTTGGTAAGTTGTGTAATCATGCTCTAAATTATCTTTGGGATGAATATGAATTTTTGTATGCAGTGCTTTCTAGCTTATGTAATGACTGCATTTAAAATCAGAAGTATTCACATTGGGGTTGTGAAGGGCAGTGCTGCATATATTGTGTATAACTACCATCCCTCTAACTTTCCCTTGTCATTGTTTATTAATGACCCTCAATTAGCTCTTCAGTTTCTTCTTTTAAGCCACTAACAAAAAAGAATCAGGCATCTTTTGTCACAATTTAGTTTTTTTTCCCTGTAGAAAACTTTTTCATAACAGCTTCTAGCAATCAAATGAAGTGCTCGTCAAAATCCAGCTATTGCTTTTATGTTGATCATTTAGAAATAATGGCCTCCATTTTTTTATGTTCTTGTACAAAATGGAGGTACTGGTTTATGTGCATTATCTCATAACATTTATGGGCAAAGAGGGGGTACATTCCATCTCTTACACTCCCCCACAATGCTTTGTGCCTTCATTTATGCATTACACACACACACACACACACACACACACACACACACACACACACACACACACAGTTTTTAGTTGATACTGTTATTTGACCACTTAGTTTGCCCCAATTCACTTGTGACTTTTCTTTATGATTTTGTTAATAATTGATTTATAATATTGAATGTTCTCTTTTCTCTTCTTGGCTCTCTCTCCTTTGAAGGTGATTTCTTCTGTGTAGACCAGACTGGAATTCAATTCCCAATTCTTTTGCCTCAGCTTCCCGAGTGCTGGATTATAGGCATGAGTTACCACACCCAACTTCTTAATTTGGTTTTCCCTTGTTGTGTATATGCCCAGTCTCTTTCTTTCCCATAAATCCTGTGTAGACCATTTCAGCTTTAAATGACCTCTCTGCTTTGGGAACCCACATAAAACAGCACGCTACACCATTCACTTGCCAGTTTACAGTGGTGGTTTTATTTTTCTTGAGCTATATTTAAATCTGTTGTTTAATTACCACAGATTTGTTTTCTTAGCCCAACCTGTCTGAGTTCTTCAGTGTCACAGAATGGTTTGTGCTCCAATAGTTGTACTTTCTTAATAGTTACAGATTTTCATATGGCTAGAAATCTCAGTTGTCAGTTAAAAGCAATTATTATATAACAGCATGGGGAACAGGCTGAATTCTGAAAACCTAAGGTATGTAATGTATGATTGAAGGCTCACCAAAAAAAAATTCAAAACCATGCCAAAAAGACAGAAGGTTTTGGACGACTGGATATGTTTTCATGATGCTAAACTTCTTACAAGTGAGGGCCAGGATGTGCTCATGGAGTCTCTAGTTAGTGTATGACCAATTGGTCCAGATGGAGAGGAGAAAGCACATGTAAAGGCCACAGAAGCAGCTGCTCCTAAAAGGAAGCTCTTAGGAAATATTTTGTTGTTTCACATCGAATGAGAAAACAAAGTTCAATACATCAAGAGAAAATCCTGAAAGAATATTCAAGATGTCAGAGTCCATCAAAGTCAGCCAACACCCCAGTTTTTAAGCACTCGGAAGCACTCTGTCAGCTGTTCTTTCAGTCATTCCTGTGTGTAAAAGGAATGCTGACCTGAAACTGTAACAGATATGGCTCTGATTCTCTGGACACCTATTATAGTATTGGCTACCTGTCTATGGAATGTACAAGCATATTGTCTTGAGTATTCTTGAACTTGTTACTTAGCATCTTAGATTTAATTTCCTTATATATAAAATGCGAGCAATAGCTGTAAAAAGATTTTTGAGGTTGTCTCTACCTACGCAATCACATAAATAATATATTTATAAAGCCCTAAAATGTTAGGAGCAGAAAAGCATTCCCCATGGTGGAAAGATGAAAGGGTTTTAATGAAGATGACATATGAGTGGACCTTTGCTGCATTAGGTTTTGGTAGGCACAGGTTATAACTATGATAATGGTTATGGTCTTGCAGGGAAGCTGTTGGAATGACATTTTCTGTAAAGACCCTGAAATTATTTGCAAAGTTTTTAGTAAATGCAAGTTTGTTCCTGTGTGTGTGTGTGTGTGTGTGTGTGTGTGTGTGTGTGTGTGTGTGTGTGGTGAGAGGTGCCATGGTCTTGACTCAGCCATCCATGATCATAGAGATGTCATGTGGTATAGAGGCTAAGACATGTGACTCCTTCACATTCATAAATGCCCTGGTTTGAGGGAGGAGAGGTAGAGGGACAGAGTCAACAGTAGAGAACGGGGTTGTGAACAGATGAAAACTGGAAGCTAAGGATGCAGGGGCATGGAGGAGTGAAGATCAGGGCATGCAGAGAGGGTTGTCTTGTCCCTGAGAACCAGAATACTTGCCTTTAAATCTTGAACCACTCTTTTGAACCTGTGCCCAGAGATGACCTCTCTGAGATGAAAGCATTTGCAGTCTAGGTTCTTACATGTGTGTTTTCAGTTTCCTTTTTAAGTGAGGGGCTTCTTAAGTGTCTTTACTTGTTTATTATAATTTGTTGGGGTCATGTCACTAGACACTGGGTAACTTCAGTGACTGAAGCAGACATGGATGTCCTCTTGTCCTCACAGCAGCCCAGGAAAAGAGACTTTGGTTTTTCCAGTGAGGAACTGAGGCTTGCAGAAGTTGAAATGACTTCCCAGGTTATGTGGTGATGAAGAAATAGCATTCATAATCACGAGGTTGACTCTAGAGCCTGAGTCATTGTAGAATACGGTACAGGCTTGACTGACTCTATGAGAAAAGGGAAACCCATTTTTGTTTAGGAATGATTTATGTATGTATCAACTTACAGTTGGAAGAAAGACAATGCCAATATTAAATAATAGTCATTAAGTAGTAGAGTGTATCTCCAAATGAGTTTTTCATATGATGACATTGTTATCAAGCTTCTTTTTTCATTATTACCCACAAGATACAAATTGAAGTATTTTATTTTTAATTATGAATATATGTGTGCGAAGCTTTGGACAGATTCATGGAGGGGCTGGAGGGTGTGTCTTATCCTTCCAGAGCTGGAATTACAGGTTTTTGTGAGCTGCTTGATGTGGATGCTGGGAACCAAACTTGGGTCATCTGCAAGAGCTCTCATTCCAGCCCAAGACACAGTTTCTAAAGACTTTCCTTAAAAAAAAATAATCCCATACTTTTTTGTATTATGCAAAAATTATTGATTGCTTTTGGAACCTCCTTTAAGGGAGGTGAGTAAATTTACAGATTTTCTATCAAATTTCTATCCAGAAAACTGATAACTTAACTGTTATAGTTAAGGACAGATAGCCATGCAAGCTGAGTTGGAAAACAGTAATACTAAATGTCAGATTCTGACTTCAATTTGCTTCCCCCTATTAGTGCTTTCATTGGTGTTGCTAGCATTATCTAACCTGATGATGTAATATATATGGTTGTACTACATTCTGGGTGTTTTCACAACAGTATCTTGAAATAAAAAGAATAATAAAACTAACAAAACAAACAGAACAGTAAAAGCCCCAATGACTTTACAATGTTATAAATTTATTTTTTTCTGCTTAGATATTTCATATATTAATTAATAGGTCTCATTGAGCTTTCTTTACTCTTTGCCAATACTTAGCTTTTCCTTTTATTTAACCTTTCAATAAATGGTTCACTAGAATTTATGATCTGAGTCACAGATAATTTTGCCATTTATGAAACAAAGACACTTGTCAAAATAATTTTTTGCATTTTAATTTTATTCAATCAATTTCAAATATGCTCAAGAATTTACAAGATAAAATATTTTTATTCTTTTGAAGTGTTTTTTTTTTTAACAAAAGCATGTACTCTTATTATCAAGGTATTTTACCTTGACTAGCTAGATATTATATGGGCACAATTGATGATATTTTTGTAAGACCTCAACAATACCGATGCAATGGCTCTACTAAGACAGAGTTTAGAGAAAGTATAAGGATCTCTAGGTTTTCTTTGGGAGGCAGAGTATCATGTAGCACAGAGTATCAAATTCTCTATGTAGATAAAGATAATTTTGACATTCTGATCCTCCTGTTTCCACCTCCCAAGTGCTAGGATTGTAGGCATGTGCCAGCACACCATTTATGTGGTGGTTAAAGCTAAACTCAGAGCTTCATACATGCTAAGCCAGCATGCTCTACCAACAAAGCTACTTCCCCAAACTAGAATACTTTTTAAAAATTTAATGTCTCTTTTAGAACAGGCTTTTGTGGAAAAAAATCCTTAGGCTTTTAGCTAACCACGTGCACTCTCTCTCTCCCTCTCTCTCTCTCTCTCTCTCTCTCTCTCTCTCTCTCTCTCTCTCTCTCTCTCTCTGTATGTAAGTATGTGTGTAGCTTAGGCCAGAGAAAGAAACATTTTCTGAGTGTCTTTATGGATAGAAATTTAAAGATTGCTTTTATAAAAATTGAGAGGATAATTCTAAAATTCATTTGGAAATGCAAAATAGCTGAAACAGCTTTGTAAAACAACAGTGAAGTTGAAGTAACATTTAATTTCAAGACTAATACATCTATAATAATCAGAACCATAACACTTGCAGAGGGATATATAGCTTAAGGGAATAGAGTTAAAATGTACTTGCACAGATTTTAACTAACTGCTATGCTACAAAGGTACAAAGGCAATTAAGTGGAGATATGGTAATCTTTTCAATAAGTGATGCAGAAAAAGGCATTTAGATGCAAAAAATGAACTTCCCCCAACAACCTCAAATCAACTTACTGTATTTTTGACTCCTAGGAATTTATCTTGAGGATACCTGAGGATCTTATCAAGTATACTGAATATTGTCATATCAACTTGTGTATGAAATAGAAAAAAAATAAACAGAAAAGTGTGTGTGTGTGTGTGTGTGTGTGAGAGAGAGAGAGAGAGAGGGGGGGGGGCGGAGGCAACTTCTAGGCATAGTGGTGCATTCCTTTAATTTTAGCACTCAGCCAGCAGAGACAGGTGAGTCTCTGAGTTCCAGCCAGGGCTACATGGATAGACTATCTCAGTACCCATATCCCACTGGTGCATACTCTACCTCATCTTCTTTGAAAATGCTTTTGATTACATAATTATATACTTGTAGCTCTGGTTGATTGCTACTTAATCTCATTTATTAACTCGATTTCTTGCATCTAGAATTTTGTGGTGAGGTGATAATTTCTGTTGTATTTTCTGTCTAAAAATCGGACTCATTGCCGGGCTTTGGTGGCGCACGCCTTTAATCCCAATACTCGGGAGGCAGAGGCAGGTGGATGGATCTCTGTGAGTTTGAGGGCAGCCTGGTCTCCAGAGCGAGTGCCAGGACAGGCTCTAAAGCTACACAGAGAAACCCTGTCTCGCAAAAACAAAACAAAACAAAACAAAACAAAAAACTGGACTCATTTTCAGGACAGCCTTATTTCACTTTTATTCACTCCACCAATCTCTACCCGGCAGGGTACTCTCTGTGTTGTTAAGGAGCCGCATGGGATCATTTGCTGCTTCTGAATCTGCACATTCAGTTATTCATGGATGGAGCTGGAATAACTCAGTCCCTCAGAACCTTCCTCTTGATGTCCTCAGTTCTGAAATTTAACGGATGATAAGGAAGAAGAGGAAAGATCCACAGGGAGCCAGAATTGACACGGCACAGTCTTCGTTCTAAATCTCACTAGTTTGGGGGCATTGGTCTTCCTTTGTGCTCTTCTGGTCTTATTTTAGACTCAGGGCATATACCTTGTGTTAGCTTTTTTAATGCAGAGTAAAATAATAGTTAAAATGGGAATATGGCTTGAAAACCAAAGTATTATGGCTTGAGGAATGGCTCAGTTATTAAGAGCACTGGCTTCCCTTTCAGAGGGCTGGGGTTTGGTTCCCAGCACCCCTATAATGATTTCAGTTCCAGGGGATCCAGTGTTTTCTTCTGGCCTCTGTGGCACTACACTTTCATGGTGCACTGACCCACATACAAGTAAACCACTTATTATGTAGAAAATAAAAATAATTAACTCTTTAAAAATGCAAAGCATTGGCAACTGCAAGAACCCGTGGCTATAACCTGGCGACAAGAGATATAAAGAAATAAAAAGCAGAGAATTAGACAAAGAATTTTGTCACAAAAGTCACTGAAATAACAATACATGCTTAGGTTACACGCAGAACACTATATTTCTGGAGATAATACACTATATACTCACTTAATGTCAATTCCAGTAGCAATGTGAACTGATTTTCTCTTTTCAGCATCTTTTAGTACTATTGAATATTTTCTTCTTGAAGTGTACTCTATTTTCTAGATTTCACGGTGACAAATAATGCTTTTCCCATTTGGCCTCTCTGTCAGCTTTGCAAACACTTCATCTTCTACCTGACCACGAAGGTTTCACCTGCCCAAGGTTCTCCTGGTGTCACTTCGTACTCTCCCTTTGATAATCTTCCCCACTCTATTGGCTTCAATTAATCTTTGGGTCTCACAGTTATGACTCATGGGATAAAATGCCAACTCCTATTCCTAACTGATTACTTGAAAGTCTACCAGGATGTCTAAAAAAATAACTCAGTCTCAATGTAACCAGAAGCCACCTTTGAGATTGTTTTTCCACTTACAAATCTCAAGCCTTGTCCCACATTTGTTGATTCATTCACTGTTTTTTTAATCTGTTTATCCATCAATCTAGCAAATATATACAGATTACACAGCAGATGTATTTCATTGGTGCCACTGGGGGAAGAACACAGATAAGACCAATTGGATGAAGACACCCAATAAAAGTGAACAGATAAACAAACAAAACCACATCACATAATGACGAAGTTTACCGGGAGGATATGTTGGATAATGGGCTGGAGTGTGACTCCATTAGGCCTGGCCAGGGAAGCCTGTCTAATGGATTAGTATTTTGAATGAGAAACAAATGACAGCAAGGAACCACATGTGCACGGGTCTGGAAGAAGAACGTTCCTGAAGAAGAGCAACTTGTAGAGAATCTGCGATCTTCCCATGCTGGGTTGAGAATGGACTGAGTGGAATCAGGGAGAACAGTCAGGCTGCCTGTAGGGCCATCCAGGATGGAGGAGGAGTGGGCTTAGGAGCTTGATTGGCAGTAGAATATGAGAAATTGTTTGGGAGAGAGCTTCGGGAAAGAAGGAAAGCAAGCACGGCTGGTAGTGATCCAGATATGGACACATTCAGATTTTGGTTGGAGGAACTCATGATGAGGGGTCAGGGCCATGGGTGTCAAGAATGGAGTTTTATATGGGGTCATTTTGAGAAATCTCTTAGTCCAGTAGAAAATGCTAATCATTAAAATTAGACACAGAAAAGTAGGGAAGTCAAGTATGGAAGAGCTGAGGCTGGAGAAGTGAATTTAGGACACCCATACACATATATCCACACATGCACACACACATATCTGTGCATGTGTGTGTCATGTATACATTTTCAAGGCTCTGAGATGGGATTCAATCACCTAGTAGGAGGACAGTAATGACAAAGGTGAGAAGAAGCTCAGAAGGGAAGCCTGAGACACTGACATCTGCAAGTGTGAAACACAGAAAAGTGTCAGCTATGGACAAGGATTCTTCAGTCACCAAACAGGGGGAGTGGGAATAATAAAGTAAGGAGAAGAGAATGTCTGGGGGGAGGGGCAGTCCTGTCAGACACTGTTGAAGCTTGCAATGATTACCATGTTCTTGCTGCTTCTGGTTTTAGTTTTGGAAGGTGATTTAGCTCTTGTGTTTTGCATGAATAATAGAAATAGGAAACAGTTGATTTCTATTGTATTTTATCAAAGGCTTCCTTGTGGGGGGGGTGTAGCGACAACCCCACCTATGTAAGACTAAGTTGCTGGTTATCCGCTTGTAACTTTGTATAATTGAGAAAGGATATTCCATACCAGTCCCTTACCTGTGTTTTATTCTTGTGAAGTGCTACTCTTGGTCTTATAACCAGCTCGATGCCAGTTCTGCAGAAACACCGAGACTGGACATGCTGGCTCAGCCCCACCCAGGCTCTAGACAGAACCAGCTGCCCCTTAGGAAACACAGCTGGCAAGGGCACTGTTGAGTATTGAGGTGGCATTGCTGTTTAGCTTGAGCCTGAGTGCTCTTCCCCTGGCTTTGGTTCAGCCTTACTTCTCACAACTGAATTTGCATCTTGGTTTTCTTCGTAGTACTATCTGGTTCATTTTGGATCCTGAGTTCTATTTCAATTTCCTACTTGCCCCCTGAGAGTTGTAGGCTCTGGATATTGAACCCTAGTTTCTGTGGCTGGTCCCTGATTCTTGCTTGGTTGAGGCTTACCTTTTATGGAAGCTTGGCACTCCTTACTCCTCCTACCATGCACGGCTGTTTTAAGCTCTCCTATTGGGAATTTCGCTTTTCACCCAGTAATGACGCCCCGAGGGTTTTTTGCATCTTTAGACTCCTCCCTCACCATGCTAAACTTTTCCTTTGTTTACCTTAGCAATACAATTGAGTTCTCCTTAGGGTCTGGGTTCTACACATCTAATTATTTCACCATTCTAGCCCCTCGTCTTCATGCCTGGGTAAAAGGATTGCTTTTTAAAACAATTGCCATCCCTCAATGGTATATGCAAAGTAGCTTCCTTTAAAAGAGGAGGGATTCTTCAGATTGTCATGGACTATACCAGGCATTAGGGAAGGATAGAAGCTAGCAATGTAGGCTCTGCCTTTGAGGAAATATGTCTATAAGTATAGACATACAAAGGTACTTTCTACATTCAGAAAGCCAAGCTAACTGTGTTGCCAGTGGTTCTTGCTTATGTGATTCACACATACCATTTTCACTGGAGCCCTTTGCTCATAAAACTGCATTACCAGAATATTTCAAAACTAAGGCTACAGATAAAATACCAAGGACCATGGTTCTCAGAATAAAGATTGACGAGAGCTTGCACACTGCCTCTCCATAATTGTTGCTCTCAAGTTAACCTTGAGTAATTGAAACATATACATGTTTTCCCTGTGGAAGGGGCATACTGGAAACATTTAAATTCTTATGGTCATGCTGTGCTTTTCACAGATGATTGGAACGATGCCCAGGCATAAACCGTCTCATCTTTCCCACACACAATTCGTCAGTTGATTAACCTAGCATAATTTGTTTTTGTTTTTGTTTTTGTTTTTATTTTCAGTCAAAATGACAGTGCTAATTGTTGTACAGGGAACCAAAACTAAAAGCGTCATAGCTCTGGCTTAAAGACTACTCTTCCCGTTTTATCATTGTATGGTATGAAGTGTATCTCATAGATCTTCAGTACAGGCTACTCTAACATTCAGAAAACAGGAAGGGTATTTAAACTAAGGGTTTTGCTCTGTGAAACTGAAGAAGTGAGAATTTCTGTAAGATAGGTTCTACTGCCCCAAATTAGAGTTTCATGATGCGTTCCCAGGGTTTGGGGCTTATGTGCACACAGCTTTCATCTTTTATGTCAGCTCATGGCTTAGATACTGAATGCACTGTCTGTTCAGAGCCATCCTCTCATTGTTTCCTGTCACAGCCTTCGGGGTGAAAAGAACACTGTGGATGTAGCAGGAGAGCTCATCACCAGAAACTGCCCTTTGAGAAAGAACACATCTCAAAATCATAAAATGAGGTTGTGCCTTGTAGACCTTCAAGCAAAATAGTTTACCATTGTACACAAAAGTGGCAGAAGGTGCACTTTTGCCAGGTCCTTAAAGTCTCACTGCTCAGTGGCTCAGAAGCCCGTTTTACAGAGTTTAGCTTAGGATCAGTTAGAATTTCCTTCATACCCAGACTCATACCAAAGGTCTTTCCATGAGTGAATGGTGCAATGGTTTTGTGATAACCCTCTCCGAGCAGGGAGGTACACATTTTAGACTTTGCATTGCTTACTACTAGAATTACTTGGCAATTGTGATGTTTTATGCTGTCTGGTGTTCTCCCTCCCTAGCACCAGTGGTCAAGTCTACAAAACGGTTCACACTGCCTTGGCTCCCCACTCACAAATGGCCTGCCTGCTAGGAACAGACATTCCTTCACCGCACTGGGCAACTGGATTTGCTGCTAGAAGAGCTCAGCTGTTGAGCAATTTAACCCCATGGCTAAGAGCTGCAGTTGCGGGAACCATGTTTTTCTAGTAAGAAAATGGGACATGTATCTGACAGCCTCACCATATGGCTAGATATGAAGGGAAGCCGACCCTTGAGTCTCAGATTGAAGTAGAAGATGGATTATAGACAGCTTCTCTCTGACAACTCAGCTCTGCTGGCTTTAACTGAATATTCAAAGCCCCCATTCTTTCTCATCCCGTAAGATTTGACGCCATAGAAAAAAAAAGTGTGTTGTAACCCCTGCCCCATCAATTTTCCTAAAATGTGAGGCAGATCTGAACCCAGAGATAGATATAAGTTAAGTTCAAATTGACATTCTTGCTATGGTAATTTTTTTCTTTTTACTAATTTAGAACCCATCTTCAGCTGGCTGGTACATGTGTGCTCACTCACTGTCTCTCTCTGTGTGTGTATAATTTATGTTGTTGTAGAAATACCATTATTGTGCAAATAATAGCCAATGAAAACCTATGTAGACATTCTTTAGCTTTTAAAATTTAGTTTATTTAATTTTTAAGATTTATTTTTATTTTATGCCTATGAGTGTTTTGTCTGCATGCATGTACACACAGTATCAGTGTCTAGTGTCTGTAGAGTCCAGAAGAGGACACTGGATCCTCTGGAACTGGAGTTAACAGATAGTTGAGTTGCCATGTGTGTGCTGGGAACTGAACCCAAGTCCTCTGCAAGAGCAGTATGTGCTCTTAACCACTGAGCCATCTCTCTAGTCCATTAAAAAGAAAAAAAAATTACATTTACCAGTGTGTGTGTGTGTGTGTGTGTGTGTGTGTGTGTGTGTGTGTGTGTGTAGATCAGAGGATAATTTGTGGGAGTTGGCTCTCTCCTACCATGTGAATTCCAGGGTCAAACTCAGGTTGTCAGTCTTAGCAACACTGAGCCCTTTTGCTGGCACCAGGAGTGTTTCTGAAGTCACTGACTTCAGGTAAATATGACAAGTTCTCACCCTCCTGGGTGGGTGTCACACGCTCCTATCACTCACTCCAACCTCTGGTTTCTTTTCTGCTGTGCTGATGGGCCTGTCCTTTTCTCTCTGACTCCGGTTGTCTCTTCCCTAAAACAGGGCTTCCGCATCTGTCCCTTCTCACTCTTACATTGCTGAATTATGCCCTGTTAGTTTGCTTGTGTTACAAGGAGCTCTCTTGACTTCTCATTTGGCCCCTGCAGTCCTGCCAGGCCTCTCTGTATGACAACCAAACTCCTTACAAGCTTTGCTCAGCATTGTCTCTGTTTTCTGCCTTCTCAGATTCCTGTGATCCTAATTCCAGCATCCTTTTCCCCACTTACCGACTTCTGAAGGGTCCATTGGAAGGTCGACTTCCTTGCTGGACTTCCGCTCACCTCTCCAGAGTTTTCTCTCAACACTCCATCTGATTTCCTGATTAACACACCTGGGCCCAGGGCTCTGTGCGTTTCTCTCTCTCTCTCTTTTTTTTTTTTTTTTTTTTGCCCAAATGTAATGAGTTCCAAATACATACATACATACATACATACATACATACATAATACATACATAATACATCCAGCTCAGATTTCTCCCTGCATCAAAGATTCTAGGAATGAAGCCCCAGAGACATTTTCGTGCTAATTAGAAAAGGCCACATTTCTTTCCTTTTTTTTTTTTTTTTTTTTTTTTTTTTCTCTGCAAGCACTTGACCGCCATCTTCTGGGAAGTTAGCAGAGTCAACACACAGTCGATTAAACTTAACAAATACCGTTGGTTTAACACTTCGCTGCGGTGGGTGTGCAACTCAATGAGTCCCATCCAAACTCCTGCCTCCTGCCTCCTGCCTCCTGCCTCATCTTGTCACAACCCCTTCCTTTCGGTGTCTTCTCCTTCGGAATTATTCTGATTACTGAGGTCCATTCCCGTGAAGCTACGGTGGGCACTTTCCTCCCGCAGTCCCGCTTAAACCCATCAGCAGATCCTATTTATTTTTCTTTCTAAGTGTATTTGAATCCAACCATTTCTCAACACCTCACTTTGTTGCCTCTGCCCGAAGCCCCTTCCACTATGACTTGGGCTATTCCAGCATCAGCTTCCCTGAGTTCCCACGGTCCCTCCTTCACACAGCAGCCAGTGTTAACAATCATTTCAGTCACATCAGGTTTTCTTCATAACCCCGACCTCTGTAGCCCATGGTATCGCTTGGGGTAAAAACAAAGGTCATTAAAGTGGCTCTCCACCATCCAAGCCTGTCCCCATATCAAAAGCCGTATGGGCCTTCTCTCTTCAGGAGCTCTGTTCCCCTGCTCTTACACACAGAGATAGCTCTTCCTCAGTCTTTGCTCAAAAGCCAAATAATTGCATCGAAGAAGCCTTACTCAATCAAACAGAACATGACTCCAAAATCTCCCACAGTATCTGGCGCCCTCTGTCATTTTATTGTCTCTGCCACCCTTACCATCTGGCAGGTACACATTGTTACTATGTAACTTCATTGGATACTAACCTTGTGAGCCGAGAGTCTTTTCTTGCCCTCTATTAAACCCTAGTTTCCACAAGTAGACCTCGATGAATATTCGTCAAATAACTAATAAAAACTTCCCAGAATTCATCTGTGGGACACGAAGTTTCCAATGATTTTCAGGAGCCCAGGAACCAATTTAAATCTAATTGAAAATCTCACTAGCTTTACAACCTTCTAGAAGGACATCCATTAGGTCACTGCAGAGACAGCAAGTAGGTGCCACCTAGTGGCAACAAAGGAAACTCCCATTTTGCTACTCAAATTTTTGTCATTAAATTTTTTATTAATTTAACGCTGATCATTTGACACAGTCACATAACGCATTATAAACATATATTCAATCCTCTTTGCTCTCTTTTGTCCCCTCATACTCCTAAGGACACAATATCTCTCTACCTGTGTTTTCGTGTCTTTCTTTGATAGGTAGGTCTTTGTGCAGCCACCTCACTGCTGTGTTTCATGAGTTCATCGGCCGTGTCATATCCAGCAGGCAGTGTTTGCTTAGAACTCCCCAGTCCTCCAGCTCGTTCCCGCTTTCCGTGAAGTGCCCTCAGTCTTAGAGGGTGTGATACAGTTTTCCCATTTAGGGCTAAGCACTCAACCAGCCATTTATTCTCTGATTTGACCAGTTATTCTGGCCAAGTGTATTAACAAGTGAAAATGTGGCTGCAAAAGACAGGCTATGACCTTTCTGACAGCAATAATTAGGCTAGCTTGGAATCCTCGAGTGTATTTTCAGTGGATTATATTGACCTGGAAATAAAGTTTTACTTCTTTTCAATTTACTTCCTTCCCACGTCTCCACTGTGTGTGGGATCAAATTCAGAGCCTAATCTGTGCTCAATGTCCATACACATCACTGAGCTAGATACTGGGGCCTTTCTAATATTAATTTTTATTTAGTTTTTGAGATTTTGAGAAATATTAATATTCTGCCCCTACACACTGGCCTTATACTCACCTTTGAACTCTCACATTCCTGCAAGTCGAACGGATAATGAAATGAAGGCCCTTATCTTCTGGTGAATTGCATTCTGATACCAAAGGTAGATGGCAGAGTAAAACCGTAGGAAAAGACAAGCCAGATATTGAAGTGGTCTCTCCAGGGCAGATCCCTGAAGCCTGACGAACCAATACTGTGTGCATACCAGCATCAAAAGGATGGGCCATCAGAGTTAGCTCAGTATGTCTTAGAGAGCAGACTGGTTATTGTGTGGAGAAGCCTAAGAAAAAGAGAGAAATTATTCCTGTTCATCTCGACAGGAAAGACAGCAAGTCATTCTATCATTTGGAAAGCCAGGTGGCTTCAGAATGTTGGTGGCTTGAAGCAGAACTTTAGTTCATTTCAGGAGTCTTTGTCCTTTTCATTCCCATTGCTGGGGTGGAGCTGAGAAATGCTTGTGTGCTGGTAGAAGACTGGAGCCAGCTAAGCCAGAAGACTGGGCAGGTGATGAGAATTCCATGAAGGAGGCAACCTCTGAGTGTGTACACTCAGGATAATCCTGGGTCTTTTCATTTGCTAGACTATTATTTGTGCAGCATTAATAGGCAAGGGTTGAAGCAATGGGATAAGATAAGGAAGCTTGATTTTATGTCAGCATGAAAATTATTTTCCAATTAAAACTGATTTTAAACCCTCAAATATGAGGTCAAATCTTTAGTTCGCCATCAGTGGGCAGGCCCAAGCAGAGGCTTCTGTCAGGGATTTGTTGACACAATTAAGGCTCTGATTTCTTCTTTCTTCCTGTATGGAATTCTTCCCACACCTCAGCACCCTGTTCCTACTCCACTTTAATTCCTTCCCACTTTATCTCTGCATGTCCTAGAGTTTAGATTGCAGACTAGTACCTCCTCCACAAAGCCTGGTTAACTTTGTGATATAACCTGTGTCTCCTCAAGTCAGTGCTATGGTGCCTGATGAAGAGAGGCTGCACTCTAAAACAATATACCCCTTGACTTTGGCCAATTTTATTGGGTAGATTTACAATGTATAGGGCAAGGAATGTAGAAAGGCTGCCAGTCCTTGCTTCAACTATCCATCAGAATCAAGATGCTCATCCTTACTGTATGTTTGATGGAGCATTTCTTCAGCTTGGAGAAATAGAAACATATCTGCCAAAGGTTGATTACTATTATGACTATTGTCAAGCTTTGTTTTCATAGGTATCTCTAGAAGTGGCAGTCTGGAAGCAGTGGCATGCCTCGGTAATTCCAGGACTTAGGAGGCCAAGGCAGGAGTTTGAGACCTGTCTGGGTTACATAGCAAATTCCAGACCAGCCTGGACTATCGAGCCAGACGTTGCCTCAAAAAATAGAATAAAAGAAAACAAAATGCCAACCAACAATCAAACAAAGAACCTCTCTACTTTTTTTGTTATTTATATAGTTATTTTTAGGATTCTTTCTTATGCCCGCATAGTAATTTTTTGACTGCAGCCAATACTTTTTTTGTAAATATTTTATTTTTTGCATTTTATTAATTTATTTTTAACATTCCAATCCCAGTTCCTCCTCCCTCCTCTCTTCCCACTCCCCTTATTCCCCCTCCTCCCACTTGCTCCACTGAGAGGGTAAGGCCTCCCTAGAAAGTCTACTAAGTCTGTCTCATCATCTAATTGAGGTAGGACCAAGGTAACTCTTCACTCCCACACCCCTGTGCCTAGGCTGGGCAAGATATCGCTCCATAGAGAATGGGCTCCACTCAGTCAGTTTGTGCATTAGTGTTAGATCTTGGACTCACTGCCAGTGGCCTCATATGTTGTCCCAGTTACATAATCGTCATGTATATTAAGGGAGTCTAGTTTGGTATTATGCTGGTTCCCCATTTGTCAGACCTGAGTCAGTGATCTCTCACTAGCTCGAGCCAGAAGCCAATACTTTTGATCTAATATTGTGTCCATTTTTTCTTAAGAAAATTTCTACTTATACAAGTTGATATGATAGTTTGAATAGTATGCTGCTAAATCTAAAATACTGCATTTAAAAAGAATTGAGCAAGTGCTATATCCAAGTTACCTAGTATTTGTGTAAGATAGCATTCCATCCTAATGAAAAGTTTAGTTGGTGGGTATGTGCACACCCCAGACCTACAGTCTTTAAAAACAGGGTACCATTTTTTTTTTTGTTTTGTCATTTAACCAGCCACAATTGTATTTTACCATTTGGTAGGCTTGATGGTGAAAGAACATTTATAGTACTTAATTCTTATCTGGAACTTAGCAAATTTGATATTTTCAGAGAATTATCAGTCTTAGTAACTGCTGAATTGTTTTGATAGCTGAGGAACAACATGGGTAATTTGAGTTGTTCTTAATTAAGATATTGTTTCTTTGATAGAATCCTGACATAAATATATGCATTTCTTTGCTTTTGTTTGTTTTAGAATATGCAGAATTTCTACATTGCAAAGGAAAAAAATTTACAGATTTTGATGAAGTTCGCCATGAGATTGAAGCAGAAACAGACCGAGTGACGGGAATGAATAAGGGTATCTCTTCTATACCCATTAACCTCCGAGTCTATTCTCCACATGGTAAGTGTAATATTTAAATTTGAATGATTCTCCTCAGACATTACTTACTAGACAAATTCACATTCATTGTAGAACATTCGAATAGTGCGGGTCTCTGGATGTTTGGGTTGTGGTGCCTATGGTACAATTCAAAGAGCTCAGACTATATAGAGAGAGGCAGGAGGGGACTGACTGATAAGATCCAGAATTTACTTGAGAATTGAAAAAAATCCTTTTTTTTTATTATGAACTTTCAGAACATTGGGAGGTGGGCACATGAATTTATTATTATTATTATTGTCTTTAGTCTTTGCCAAAAAATTTTAGAGGTATATGGTTGAGTCCTTCCCTGTTAATCTCCTTGTAGACATTTTATATTTCTACTTATTCTATTCCAGGGGAACAAAATGCAATTTTTATCACTAGACAGTCATCATAAATTCATGTAGGGACTTGGTACCCACACCCAGAAGACAGTAGTTGAGTTGGACTGCCATCACCTTGCCACCAACTGCTTGTACAGCCCACTTACTCCACTCGAAGCACCACAAATGGCTCACAGCTTCCCACAGGCTAAGTGGCTAACCTTCTGCAAATAACATACGATGCTTTCAAAGGGGAAGGGCAACTGTTACCCTGAAAATTTTTTATACCACTTGAAGGCAATGTTTAAGACCGGCAGACAGCATATGCATGTATTGTTGGGTGTTTTAATTATAGCTGTCTAGTTATGACAGCGAGGGGATGACAGCTCTCTCAGCAAACTGGTAGGCATGTAAATCAATGCCTTTCAGAGTATGTTAAGATGATCATTTGGCTTAGCTCAATCATGTAAAAATAGAGAAAACTAGCAAACCCATTTTGTATTCAATGCCTTTCCTTCTCCTCACTTGTGATGGAGTCATCCACATACACAACACGTAAAGCTGAGATAAGTGGCAGCTGATGCAGCCACCTGGGGTGTCTTTTCGACAGCCTTATGGGTATCTTTTGGATAGAAGGTATCTGTAAGACTCTTCCCATTCTTTCCCACACAGTGTTAAATCTAACGCTAATCGACTTACCTGGGATAACGAAAGTGCCCGTGGGAGACCAGCCCCCAGATATTGAATATCAGATCAGAGATATGATCATGCAGTTCATCACAAGAGAGAACTGTCTGATCTTGGCTGTCACTCCAGCCAACACCGATCTTGCGAACTCCGATGCACTGAAGCTAGCTAAAGAAGTTGATCCTCAAGGTGAGTGTGTGACAAGTATCATAAGAAAGAATATGACAAGAGTTTTGGTCATATTTACAGGTAGCCCAAATTCTCATGACTTGATTTCATAAGGTTCAATAAGGTTAATGTTGGTAAATATTTTATATTTCAAGTGCCAAAAGAATAACTAGGGAATACAGTCAAATACCACATGATTAAAATTAATATCCAATGAAATCCAAAAACACAGGCACTTTCAATCTCAGAGTGCTTATTTTTAAAGGTTAATAAAATAAATTTCTGCAATAGCAGAATTCTATTTATTTAGTTATTATAGGAGCTACCCAAATGTCTCAATTAGCACACTTTCTATTGTCTTTTGTTTATTATTTCTTGAAAATAGGAAATGTTAAAAAACAAACATAACAGATTATTTAGGCTGTATTTATTTGATATATATTATAATACTAGGGATTATTTTTCTTATTTGTATGTTAGAATCCAGAAAAGTCTCTTCCTTATGCTGATGTTTTAATTTTCCCTTTCTCTGAGTTGAAAAATGACGATCTCTCTTCAAAGATTTTATTGGCACACCTTGGGGTGTGTGTGTGTGTGTGTGTGTGTGTGTAAAGAAATGATCAAAAGGCTCTCAGATGTGCTCTTGCAACATGGAGGTGCATGGTCCTCAACTCTAGGACTTCCAACATTTGTTATGATTGATTGTCCCCATTTATTTGCTCTCTTTGTTTTTAATGCTTGCTATTTCTTATTTTCTCCTGTTTCTCTTCTAACATTCATTTCTCAGCCTTTTTTGTTTTACACATTTGCATTCTCTCCTCTAACTCATTTTTTTATTTATGATAGAAATGTTGAAATTCCAAGAGCATTCTTTTATTTTATGAATGTTATTTTTTATATTTTACAAATAGCAGCCTGCTCTTGGATTCATGAGTGCAACGATTGAGGACTGATCAGAACTTTTCAGTCTTCTTTTATGCTTCTCTTATACTTAATCTCAGAGGCCATTGCTTTCTTGTTGCCTTGGTCTCTGTCTTGGATACTAGAGACCTCTGTCAAACACATAATGGCGGTCTGTTTCTTGCTTATTGATGAGAGTGAAACGCTGACAAGCTGATACATCTGCAGGATTGGGATCCATTGGTTAGTAGGCTCTACATACAGCAATTGGGCTGTGACTGGATCATTTTTGTTGGTAGAATTTCTGAGCTGCTAGAGATGGTCTCAGGTAGGCTATATGCCTATTTGAAGCCAAGAAGACTTGCCCTGGCCATGGTGTGCTTAGAAGAAGGCATTGTCAAGCACTTCTGCCTGTCTTCTGCCCCTTCCTTTCTTTCTGGATAATCCATGAGCGTTAAGGGAGTAATAAAATCCATTTTGTTAATGTCTGCCTTTTGCCTGGAGTGTTTAATTTATTTAAATTCGGTGACATTACTCACAGCCTTGAATCTGTATGTCATTTTGTTTTTTTATGTTATATCCTATGTCTTTGATGCTCTGATGATGTCTTCCTTTGTGTCACAATCCAGTTTTCAGTGTATCACTTTGGTTTCTTGTCATTCATTTACCTGTCTTTGAAGTTATTTTCGTAGTGATTTCTCTAAGAATACTCTTAAAATTAAATTATAGAAACTTTGTTTGGATCAATGTCAACTTAATTTTAACTGTACCAGGAACTCTGCTGCTTTTTGATAGCAATACTAATCTTTTCTAGACACTTCAAGATGTTGTATATTACATACTCACCAACATAAATATATAACTGTTCCTTTATATGGGGTCTCTCAAATAAGATATGGGAAAAAAGTTTACAAATAGCAATGAAACAAACATATATTGGCTATCCAACTAGTAATTACACTTTCCATTTATTTTGTTGTGAGAATTTGAGTTAGCATCTTCTCTGAGGACTAGAATGTACTGTAGGCAGGTCTTCTAGTAAGAGGTCACTCAAATTTTGTTCAATTGGGAATGTCTCATTTTTTAACTTTGAAAGACAATTCCCAGTTGACATTTATTTCTATTGTTACATAACTATTATTTATACCACTTCCTTCCCAAAACTCAGTGGTCAGAACTCAGCTGTGCTTCTTCTAAGAGTCAATAAACATATAGGTATGCTTTGCTATGAGGCTTTTCATCTTTGATAGGTGGTGCTGACTGGTTTTATGGGAACCTGACGCAATGGAGAGGAAGGAACCTCAACTGAGAATATGCCTCCATAAGTTGTGCTTGTAGGCAAGCCAGTAGGGCATTTTCTTAATTAGTAATTGATGGGGAAGGCCCATCCCATTGTAGGTGATGCCACCCCAAGGCTGGTAGTCCTAGATTCTGTAAGAAAGCAGGCTGAGTAAGTCGTGAGGAACAAGCCAGTAAGCACTTTTCCTCCATGGCCTCGACATCAGCTCCTGCTTTTATGTTCCTGCCCTGTTTGAGCTCCTGCCTGACTTCCTTCAATGATGAACAGTGCATGACATGGAAGCTTAAGGCAAATAAACCCTTTCCTCCCTAATTTGCCTTTGGTCACGCTGTTTTATCACAGCATTATTAACCTTAACTAAGACATAGATTGATTTTATGTGTACAGTTATGGATGTTATTGAGTTTACTTGAAGTTCTCTGAAACTCTTGGATATGTAGATGAATATTTTCCATTAACTCTTAGAAATTCTTTAGACAGTTCTTCACTCCTTTTGAGACTCCTATTATGCATCTGTTGGTTTTGTGCTTGATAATCCCCACAGATCTCTGACCCGCTCTTTTTTCAGACTGGGAAGAACAATCTCAAGTGGCCTATACTGATGTTCATTGAGTCTTTAGTCCATTCACATTGGCTATTGAATCTCTGTGGTGAACTTTTTATGATAATTATTCAGAATTTTTATATACAGAGTTTCTGTTTGATTCCTCTCAAGTGGCCTGACTATCACATAGGCAAAAACCAGGAATTGAATTTTTAATTTGTGCTTTGGTTTTGTTTTCAGAGAGCCCAAAATCTGAGAAGACGGTGGATTAACATCTAAAATATCTGTCTTCTATCTGGTCTTTAGACAGCAGATTATATAGATAGAGGACACAAGGGAAGTCATTCCAAAGTTGCCCCATCCCTGTGGTCAGTGGTCACTCACTCTTGCCTCTGGGATTCATAATGCCAGCAATTTTCACTATTTCATCTCCCCACTTAGCCTGGAGTAGGTGGTGGTGGTGGGAGGCCATAGGACATTAATTGTGGTTCACAAGTCTCACACTTTTCCTTAGCCAGTCATTTGGATGACATCTAGAATGAAGATTAACTTTTAGCAAACAAACCATTATTAGTGTTTGCACACAGATTCCCTCCTAAAGAATGAAGTCAAATACATCCTTTTGACATGGGCTATGCAGAGCCCTGTCATTGTGCCCTTACCACACAATCTGCTGGAGGGTTATATCAGTAGCAGAGAACTTGACCAGCATACATTAGGCCTTGGGTTCGATTCCCTGCTCCATACACACAAAATCCTTCTACTGATAACTCCATATTTGGCAAAACACCTTATCATGCCTTCTGTTAGCTGTCCAAATATGATTCCCTTTGTCCTTTGAACAAATTTACAGTAGTCTTTGTTAATATTAATGTTGGGATGTCTTCAGAGATAATTTTTATTAGCTCGTTATTTTTTCTTTTTTTCCCATTTGAATTAGAAACAAGATTGTTTCACATGGGGCTGGAGAGATGGCTCAGCAGTTAAGAGCACTGGCTGTTTTTCCGGAGGACCCGGGTTCAATTCCCAGCACCCACATGGCAGCTCACAACTGTCTGTAACTTCAGTTCCAGGAGATCTAACACCTTCACACCAATGCACATAAAATAAATTTAAATAAACTAGTTAAAAAAAAGATTGTTTCACATGTCAATCCCAGTTCCCTCTCCCTCCCCTCCTCCCCAACTAGAACCCTACCTATCACATACCCTTTCTGCTCCCCAGGGAGGGTGAGGCCTTCCATAGGGTGTCATCAGAGTCTATCATATCCTTTGGGATAGGGCCTATGCCCACCCCCGTGTGTCTTGGCTCAGGGAGTATCCCTCTATGTGGACTGGGCTCCCAAAGTTCACAGCTATGCTAGGGATAAGTACTGATCTACTACAGGAGGCCCCATGGATTTCCAAGGTCTCCTCACTGACACCCATGTTCCTGGGGTCTGGATCAGTCCCGTGCTGGTTTCCCAGCTATCAGTCTGGGGACCAAGAGCTCCTGGTTGTTCAGGTCAGCTGTTTCTGTGGGTTTCACCAGCCTGTTATGGACCCCTTTGCATTAGCTGGTTATTTTCATGTGTATGAGTCATAATGTCTTCATGTGTATTTTTGTTGTTGAGGATGAGATTTTGAGTAATGTAATTGGGCAGCTCTGGGGGCAGATTCCGCCTCTCCTGCCCCCTAGATTTTTGTTGCAGATTGTTACTTGTTTAGTTAGCACTTTTCTTGAACCTCCGTTCTCTGCTGTATGCAGCCACTCCAGTCTTGCTTAGTTCCCTTCACAGATGGCTAATGACTCTACAGCAATTGCCTTATATCAGCAAATGCCTTATAGCCTCCCTGTATACGGCACCAGCACTCCAAGTTTACAGCCAGCACCCCCCTTTCCCTGCACTTCCTGCTAGTACAGAGCCCAGATAGGTGAAAAATTAGTGTTTTCCCATTTCTGTTCTGATTATGCTTATGTGTAAACATTTTAAATGGCTCCTGTGAACACCTGATCCCTAACTTCAGGCTTTTGGATAGCTGCTTCTTTGCCCCACTTGTTTTTACAGCCTGAAGCAGCTACAGTATTAAATAATTGCCACTGATTGTTTTTGACAAATATTCCCTGGGGATAGAGTTCTTCCACACCAAGTAGGCTCCTAGTCAGGTTAAATAAGGAAAAGCTACATGAATGGCAGGTTTCAGGGAATTGTTCTACAGGTTAGATAATGACAATTGTTTTGAAATTATATTTTTTGGTACTTCTTGCTCCATCTGCCTCGTCCAGGCTCACCAAGATGCCAGTTTTCATCCTGCTGGTGGAGGTTTGGTTTTCAAGATGAACACAAAGCAAGGGGGCAGGGATGGCACTAGGGCAGGTTGATTCGCCACCCATCTTGTTGTTTTTATTGAGATTCATCTGTTTTTCTGGGATAAATGCCCTTCAGATCTTTACAAGCCTGTCTTTAATTAACCAGCTTTGAAAAACTTGATTTTGGTATTTTTTGGCAATGTTCTTTCTTAGTGCTTCAGGAAAAATGGCCTTTTCAGAGGTATTTACTCTCGCATTCCCACGGACATTCTTCATTCTGTACAATTGCAATAGCCAGGAGCTTTCCATGCAGAGGCCTCTGAGTTACATGGTGAGGACAGTCTAGTTGTGACATCTGTTCCCCCATTGGCCTTCAGGGTTGATTTGCTTGGCTATGTAAGTAGTCTCTCCTCACCATGCCATATATATCTTTTCTAAAAATTTGCTCTTGGCTAACTAAAAATGCTGACCTATTTAGACCACAGGAGACTATTCTTTATTCAAGGACATCTGAACTAGAACTATATCCACCAAGGCACAAAATTATACAGTATTTTTTTTTGAGAGGTAGTCTATTTTAGACAGTTCTACTTTATACTAAATTAAGACTATTTGACATGGAGAGCCCATTTTCATCAAAGTATGACTGAAAGATATTCAAATATATAGTTACTTGGCAAGTTTATGTTGAGAAGTTAATTATAAATTATGTGCACTATCATGCTCAAAACAGATACATCTGCAAAATAAACATGATAACTAGTATGCATATTTTGGGTGTAATTAAGGATCTTGAGACAATCTTGGGTTTAGGGTAGGTCCTGAAGGGCAATGACTTGTATCCTTATAGAGACAAAGAGAAGAATATTTGAGACACAGAGAGGCAGAAAAGAAGGTCCTATGGAGATGGAGATGGGATGGAGTTATGTTGCCATAGCAAAAGGATGACTGGAGCCATAAGAAGTTGCTAGAAGACAAGGAAAGATTCTTCCCTAGAGCCTTAGAGACTTTATAGGGAATGTGGCATAACTAGCATCTTAACTTTTGACTTAGTTTTCCAGAATTTCAGGACAACAGATTCCCAAAAAGAAGCAAACTCACCACGGAGGAGTAGACGCCAGTAAATAATCAAACTGAGGGCTGAAATCAATAAAGTAGAAACTAGGAAAACATTACAAAGAATCAATGAAACAAAGAGTTGGTTCTTTGAGAAGAACAACAAGATAGACAAACTCTATCCAAACTAACTAAAAGGTGGAGAGAGAGCACGCTAATTAACAAAATCAGAAATGAAAAGGGGGATATAACAACAGACACTGAGGAAATCCAGAGAATCATCTGGTCATACTTTGAAAACCTGTACTCCACAAAATTCGAAAATATAAAGGAAATGGACAATTTTATGGATAGATATCACTTACCAAAATTAAACCAAGAACAGATAAACAGTTTAAATCGACCTATAACCCCTAATGAAATAGAAGCAGTCATCAAAAGCCTCCCAACCAAAAAAAGCCTAGGGCCAGATGGCTTCACTGCAGAATTCTACCAAAAATTCAAACAAGAGCTAATAACAGTACTCCTCAAATTGTTACACACAATAGAAGCAGATGGGACATTGACAAACTCTTTTTTGAGGCTACAATCACCTTGATACCCAAGCCACACAAAGATACAACTAAAAAAGAGAACTACAGACCAATATCCCTCATGAACATCCATGCAAAAATACTCAGCAGATTCCTATTGTTTTAAGCCACTCATTTGTTACATCAGGCCTAAAGCGTCATTCAGGTAATATCTAAAGTCTTGAGCTTTCAGACATCATCATTTAGGACATGAATGTATATAGAAAATAAACAGGAGGGCCAAAGAAGGAGACTGGAAGACCTCTGGTGACAGGAGAGAAATAGAAGTCATAGAGAAGTGCCAGAGAGCCAAGTAAGCATTGCATTCTAGAAGTGCATATCTATAGCTAGTGAGGTAAAGAGAGTGATATAGGTAGGTCAGTCAGGTCTACAGCTCAGAAACTGTGAGGAGACACAATAACACAGTCAGAAGTAGAACATGGGTGCTGATAGCTGTATGGTAGTGGCATTTCTTTTATGATATAATGAAGTGGCTTATATTCATTCAGAAGACAAAAGCGAGGGTACCATATTTCTTTGCTTCTCTTCTTTGGCCAAATATTCACAATCTATGTTCAACCATGGATTTAAACTGCCTGGAGTGCTGTGGAGATGATTCCATATGTGAGTGGCCTTCATCATTGTGTGTTCACTCCCACTGATTGGTTTAGAGAATTCAGTGGTAAACAGAAAGAAAGCAACATTAAAATGGCCTCATGTCATCACTATCTCCAATCTTGTATAAACATTAGTATTTTAGGTTCTCGGCTAATGAAGTTGGTACTTGAGAATTGACACATAAAAGTCCTTGGTGATAATGACAAGAAGGATTTGGTAAGAAAACATCCCTAGGGTTCAAGGAATGTTAAACATGAGGAAATGGAGACAGGGACTACAGTTAGCATTTTTAATTTTACTGTAGGCAGGAGGAGGAGTGCAGCAGCAGTGGTGGCGAAAGATTAGGAGGGCATTTTCAAAGATAGGAGATGTTGCAACATCCTTGTGTGCTGATGCTGGGATGACTGACAAGCAAGACAGTGATGGGTTAAATGCAGAGCAGATAAAGACAGCATAAATAGACAAGCTAAGTGCTTGACATAGGGAAGTGGGGATGAGATTCAGTGTGCCTGTGCATGTCCTGGTTACAGGAGAAGGTTGTATTGTTTTTCCATCTAACACTATGAACAGTGACTTATGGATACAGATGATGGAGGATCAAAGATTGATTAGTAGGTAGGTACCTATAAGATGGCTTAAGGCCACCTCTCTTGATAGGTTAAAATGGTTGTGTAATAGTGACACTATGTTTGCCCTGCTGCTCAGCCTATGTTTCTGTTCACACTGGGCAACTGTGTTTTATAGGTTCATCTATACCTTAAGTGGGGCAATTCATCATAAAGAGGCAGCATGTTTTGTGGCGGTACTGATTTATTTCTTGAACACAAGTTCATTACCCAGGAAGGCTGTTGCTGTGCCTTTTTCATCTTTCAAGCACATCAGTATTTTAGCATTACCTAGCAAGCTTGTCATCTCTGTAGAGGGCTGTTCAAAGGCCTTACAGGGAGGCAGATGGATCTGGGGACTCCTTTCATGGTGATTTATCTCACAAATAAGTGAATTTCATTTCTGAATCGAGCATGGCTACACGTCTTCCTGGAATATAACATTAGCCCATAAAGAGCATTAGACCTCTGGCTGGCAAAGATGGAGCCATTTTCTCTTGAGATAATTTGCAAATTGGGCAAGAGTTAACTTTACTTTATCCAGACAGGAGGCTAGTTTTGCTTAGTTTATAGAAGTATGCCTTTATCTGTCTCCTTCTTTCCTTCCTTCCTCCCTCCCTCCCTGTAGATATCAGTTAATAACACTGATATTAAATTAATAGGTGTGAGTATGTATTGCTTTATAAGGAGAAATAATATATGTAACATATTTTCACTTTAGGAATTCACTTTTGAGCTTATTTCTAAAATGATTGAAAACTATAAAGTCAGTTTTTTTCTTTTACAAATGAATAAGGTGCTAAGAATGTTGGCTAAAGTAAAAAGACTTGTGGATTTAGAAAGATTGTTCATATCACTTCTGTCCAGGTATTCATCCTTGTATGTGGAACGTTGACTAGTTTTGAATAAGGAAAAATAATCAGGTATTTTCTCTATAGACATCAAGGGTCATAAAAACATAAGGCCTTACATTTTCATGTGAACTTTCATAGGAAGTAGATGGAGTATATTATTGTTAGACTCCCAAGTCAGAGTCATCTGACATTGTAATGCCTGCTGCCATTTTACACTGTAGTACTTTATTTCACGTGCTTTACTTCATGTTGTTTGGGTTGCATGCCTATACAATTCAGATAAATTTGTTAACCTGATGTTATCAGTCAGTCCATTTGCAAAGAGCTAGATCATCTTCGGCATAAACATAACTAAATTCAGTGAAGAACTTCCTCCCAGTTGCAAAAGCAACTTTAAGACTAGCAGGGTGGCTAAATGGGTGTTCCTTAAATGCAAGATGAACTAGAGAACCAACTCTCAAAAGCTATCTTCCGACCCTCCACTTGCACACAGCGACACATGCTCAACAATGATAACATGAAAATAAAGGACAAGAAACAACAAAAAAGTACTTAGAGCTACTGGCTAGTTTTCATTGTCAGCTGGGCACACTTGAGACAAGGGAGCCTCGCTGAGGAACTGCCTCCATCAGATTGGCCTGCAGGCATGTCAGTGGGGCATTTTCTCGATTGCCAAGGAGGACCCAGCCCACCATAGGAAGTACTGTATCTAGTACTGTATCTAAGAAACGCAGCTCTACTTGAGCCAGAGAGCAATCCAGTAAGCAGCATCCTTTTGTGGTTTGCATTTCAAGCTCCCGTCTTGAGTTTCTTGCCCTGGCTTCTCTTGATGATGGACTGTGATCTGTAAGTGGAAACAAACAATTTCCTCCCCGTAATTACTTTTGGTCAGTGTTTTACCATAACAACAGAAAGCAAGCTAAGACGACATATCATAGTAAAGTTTCCATCAGAAAAAATTTTAAATCGTGTAAATAAGATGGCCATGGTCATTAAGACATGAATGAATATGTTTTGGAGACAGAGAGAGAGAGAGAGAGAGAGAGAGAGAGAGAGAGAGAGAGAGAGAGAGAGAGAGAGAGAGAGAGAAGATTTGGATTATTTTAAAGATAAGAACAAAGAAGCAAAATGTGAAGGCAATGTTGACAATGTAAATGTGCTGTTAAAATGGACCTTGTTATTGTTGTCAGTGTAAGGCCAGGAAGATGTGGGTTAGTAACAGCACATTCACGGCTTTGCCACTGGGGGTCACTGTAGAGACGTGTGAGCGGCTTTGTGGATTCTAGAAACTGAATGTGGGAAAAGGAACACTACCCACAGGAAAGACTGCAAGGGAAAAAAACTTAAAATATATTCCTCCCTTTTCTGTTTATTTAACTGCAAATTAGTAACATGAATTATTTTCTCAGAACTTATATTTATAGTAATGTGTAAGATGTGTTGCTTTACTCTACAAACTGAAAGCTTTTAATTAAGGTGATCTTAGAATTACAGAATAATTGTGTTGTTAGGGCTTTCTTTTTTTTTTCAAAATTAACATAAAAAATACAACTAAAACTGGGCCTGGTTGTACAGGCAAGTAAGCCCAACTGATTGGAGGCTCAGGCAGGAGGATCATAAGTTCAAGACCTGCCTGGGCGACAGAATGAACTGTATGTAGGCCAGATGGAGCTGTTCAGGGAGTCCTTCTCTAAAAATGACAAAGAAAAGAAAAACACAAAAGAGGTAAAGAGACCTGGGGCTATTGCTTAGTGCGAGTGCATGCTTAGCTTACTTGAGGGCATAGGTTCAATCACCAGGATTGTGAACACACGCTCACACACATACACACATACACACATACTCATACACATTCATTCACACGCAGAGAGAGAGAGAGAGAGAGAGAGAGAGAGAGAGAGAGAGAGAGAGAGAGAGAGAGAGAGAGAGAGAGAGAGGAGAGATAGATAGATAGATAGATAGATAGATAGATAGATAGATAGATAGATAGAAACAGAGAGTAAGCCAGCTAATAATTGCCTGTACAATTACATCTTACTCTAAGATTCTGATAGGATCATGTGTTTTTTTTTAACGTTCCTATTAATACAGAAATTCTTTCAAATGTTTCTATGAAAGCATTCTTCAAACCATCCTTTACAACCAAAGTAGATCCCTGTGGTTGTTTCTTGGCAGCATGCATAAAACATGACCCAAACCGATCAACCAACCAAATGAAACCCTACAACTCGTATATGTATACATATACGTATACGTATACGTGTATGTATGTGTGTATATATATTCTGAATTTTCCTTTCCTGGTTTTCCAGATCTCTTTCCTATCCTCGCTCCCTTTCCCCTCCCTCCCACCCTCCCAGCTTGCTCACTCTTTTCTGTCTCTCCCCACCCCCAACAGAGATGTGCTAAATAAGAGAGTATGTGTGCAGATAGACCCCCAACCCTTATTGTAGATATCTGGAAAGGTTATAAGCTTGGAACTGGGGTTGAGGGTGGGTCCAGGGGAAGGGAGAGGGAGGGAGTATAGACATCTGAGGAGAACTATGTTGAACAGCTACTGTGGAAGGGTAAAACCATTTGCACCAAACTTCAACAGTTCCCTGAGACACTCAGGAGCAGGATTGAGGGGAAATATTTGGATAGCTTTGGGGGCAAAATTTTGCCCCCAAAGGTTAGAAGGATGATAATGTGGGCAACAGAACTGAGGATATTCTAAAAGTAGTTTGAGACATGGACTGTGAGTCTTTGGAAGAAACAAGGGAATTGAAGCTGAAAAGATCTGTAAGCTTTAGGGAAATGGAGTATTTCAGGGCAGAGCTTCTGGGCGACAGTGGAAAACAATGCATTTCTGTAAAGAGCACAGGCACTGGAGACTAGGACCTGTGTTTAGATAGTAGAAGGTTAGCACTTGTGACTTACAGGGAAGACAATTCCAGGTTATACCCATGTAGAATGCGGTTGTGGAAGGGGGAACTGCCTAAAGGGCATGCCAGTGAAATATTGAGTGGAAGGCGTCAAAGAATGAGACAGCAGAGAACTGTGTAAATCATCATCTTCGTATGTATCAGCCCTGCCTGGATAGTGGTGGAACTAAGGGTGGTGAGGAATATCAGTATGCTAAAACCTTCAGTAGACGTGTGTGTGTGTGTGTGTGTGTGTGTGTGTGTGTGTGTGTGTGTGTGTGTGTGTGTGTGTGTGTGTTAATGCTGACTATGGAGGCATTAAGCAAATGGCAGCAAGGAGGAGGAATAGTAGGTGTCATGACCAGATGTTCAGCACCAAGTAGTGCTTTTCTGGGCATCAGGAAGATTTTTAGCTTGAAGAAACACTAAATAATTTTTCAACATCAACTCTTTTCTCAATCCAGGGCTTTGTGGCATCTGGGAGACCACGCTGTCTCCCATGAGGCACAAAGAAAACAACTGGGGTTGAATGAAAGCTAGGGAAGAGGGAGTTGGTATTCAGACCAGAAAGGTAGCGTGTTGGGGTCATCTGGTGACGGTAAAGATGGTTCAGGAAGGACAGTGAAAGCGTTGCAAGTAGGCAAGGCCAGGAAGCAGCAGCATGCTGGAATGCAAGCACAAGCTGTTCTGCTAAAATAGCAGACACATTCCCAGGAAACTTGGCCTTAAAAAGAATGTACATTAAAGAAACCATAACAACACAGGAATTACATATGAAAGCAGAGCCAGGGGTTAATAGAACAAACCAAGGAGCCATGCTGCCCGAGTTTGAATTTTGGCTCTCCCACTTAATGGCTGTGTGAACTTGGGTATTAAAAGAAAAAAAAAAACTCCCAGAGTTTCTGCCTTGCTCATTTTTCCTTTATGACATAGCTGAAGTAGAAGTGGGGGGTTCTTGCCTTCTTGAGAGAAATGTAGCTTTTAGTACCTACCTACTTCTTATACAAACTTGGGACATTAAATGCAGCTTTTAGTCTCAAAGGCTTTGCAGGTAGGCTCTTTTGTTTCTTCACTATCAGCTTCTAGCTACTTCTATGCATAAACAGCAGTGCCCATAGATTTCTCCTAGGCTTGGCTCTTAAATCTGTTTTCTTTGTTTTCTTTGATACACGTGTAATACTGCCTCTACCACCCAGTTCCCTCTCTTTTTCTCAACTCTCCTGGGCTAATTGAGGCTACTGCAGATCAGAGCCTCACACAGGGAGGTGCACATTGTAAGTGTGAAATCCAGCGTGTTTTGACAAGGGCGGGTCCATGTTCTGTCCACCACAACTGAGCTAGAGAGCATTTCCATCACCCACAAAGGTTCCCTTGTGTTAACATCAGTCTCAACCAGCACACCCCACTCTTGGCCTCAGGAAACCACGGAAACTGCTTTCTGTCCTCATAAATTCGATCTGTCTTTCTAGAGTTTCATTGAAGTGTACATGAGCACTCCTAAGACTGGCTTTTTCCTGAGATCCTTTCACACTGCTGCAGGCCTGGGCTCGTCACCTTGCTGAGTTGCTGAGTTGTGTTTCACTGTGTATGCACCCCATTTTGTGACTACGGCTTTAGGCTATTTGCAGTTTTGGATGCTCACAAATAAAGCTGGCGAGCATATCAATGTACGGCGTTTCTGTGTGCACACACCTTATTCCACCTGGGAAAAGAACCAAGAAAGGGATTCCTGCATGAACATGCATTGACATCTGAAGAGTCCCACTAACCGGATACCCAGTGAGAGGTTGCACATTCCACATGCTGGCTGACATTTGACCTTGCTAGTTTCAGTTGCTGTCATTTGAATGCCCCTGTGGTAGCACTGCCCTGCCTTTCCCTGGCGGGCAATGCTGAGAGTCTTTCTGTGTCATTCATCATTTGTATTCACTTTTTAATGTCTATTTGAGCCTTTTGACTACTTGTTTCTCCGTTTTGTCTACTTATTGATTCCACTGTGCTGGGGATAAAACTCACATTTTCTAAGCAAGTTCTCCCTGAGCTACACTCCTAACTCCTTTGTCTATTTTTAAATTAAAGTGTTGTCGTCTTAAAACTAAGTTACAAGGTTTTCAAAATTCATTTTGGTGGAAATCTTTCATTGTGCATTTTGAATGTGTTTTCTCAGTCTGTAGCTTACTGTTTTATATTCTTGAACCTTAGCTCTGGAAGAACAAATTTTAATTTTGATGTTCAATTTACCAGTTTTCCTTATACAGTGCACAATTTCTTGAATCTTCTCTTAAGTTTACAGAGATTTTTCTTTTTTGCTTTTCCTCTAGAAGTTTTATAGTTTTAGCTTAAATTTAGGCCTGTGATCCTGTGTGTGTGTGTGTGTGTGTGTGTGTGTGTGTGTGTGTGTGTGTGTGGAGTGAAGGGTCAGAGACTCACATATGAGACCATTCATATTAAACAGATTATCCCTTTCCATTGAATTACATTGATATCTTTGTCTAAAGCCAATTATATATGTATATGGATATTTGTGTCTTGCATTTTTGATATTTTATTGGTGGATTATTACACCTTATCTATAATTTCAGATTCAGTGCTTCATTAAATTTGTCTGTGTGACTGTTCCTGTGTTTGTTTTACACTGTTGTGATTACTAAAATTTTATTGTAAGGCTTGAAACAGATTATATCTACATCTATATCTATATGCACATATATATTATTACTTATAATAGATATGCTATACTTTCATCTGAAATTTTAATCAGTTTTTCAGTTTCTACAAAAAAAACTTACCGGCTTTTTGTTTGGAATAACATTAAATCTATAGCTCCTACCATCCTATATGGTATCTTTTATCCACATGAGGCTATTCAAATTTAAATGACTTTAAAGCAAATAAAATTTCAAAATTAGTTTCTGCATTGATATGCTGTCCTTTTGGCACCCAGTTTCACATGGCATTTGTCTTAGGAAGTTTCACACATGGGGAACATTTTTCATCATTTGGATAAGTTTTGTTGAACAGCACTATTGCATACCAACAATATGTAGGGCTCCGAGTTAGTTTTGTATCTTGTTCTTATTTTTGTAATCTGTGTTGTTAATATACTTGTTTAGGTCTCATAGATTATGTTGGTTCTCTGAAATAGTCTACATATTGAATCATGCTGTAAGCAGAATTTTTCTTTCACCTTTGTCAACCAAACAGAAACAAACAAACAAACCCTCTTTTCTTCACAACTGCAGACATTTGATTTGTTCTTCTTGCTTGGGCTGAGGGCTCCAGTAAAATTTGAGTTAAAAGAGTAAAAATAGACAATGTTACCAATCTTTTCAAAGAATGAGCCTTTGACTTAATTGACTATTTCTATTACTTATTCATAGCATATTCCATTCACTTGTTATTAATACTTATACTTCCTACTTCTTTGCATTAATTTGTTATCCTCTAATTTCTTCAGAAGCTTAGATTGTTGGTTTAAAAACTTTCTTAGCTGTAACAGCATTTGGAATCTCCTAAGCTTTAGTGTAGCTATATAACAGATGTTCTGACATGGTGAGCTTTTAGTTTATTCAGTTTAGAGTGCAGGTGATCCTTCACATATGAGAAAGCTGTGTGCTGATAAACCAGCACAAGTTGAACATGTCATAAAAATTTAAAATGCCACCAACATACTTAACATTTGTAACAACACAGCTTAGCATCAAAGTATACTACTGAGAAACAGTTGTTTACTTCTTGGCAGGCCAGGAGATGTAGATTTCTGTCACCGCTCAGGATCATCCAACAATATATTGTATCTCAGATACCTAGTGCAGAAAAGGCTCAAAATGTAAAATTCAGAATATGGGCTCTACTCAATGTGCTTTGCTTTGTACCATCCTAGAGAAACATCTTTGGGTTGGTGAGATGGTTCAGTGGGTAAAAACATTTGCTGCCCAGCCTGCTGACCCTGGAACTCACATGGAGAAAGGAGAGAAATGACTCGTGAAGGTTTTTCTGTGTCCTCCACATATGTGCTGTGGATGCATGCACATGTCAAATACATACACATAAGTACACACAATAAATAAATATTTTTAAATCATTCTAAGTTGAACCATAGTAAGTTGAGGACTTTTTGAATTCTAAACTTTCTTTGTGACTTCTTTTATAATCCATGGTTATTTCAAGATCTATTCCCTAATTTCTAAATATTTTGGAATTAATAGAAAGCCTTCTGATATGAGTTTATGTGTGACTTATTTCTTTCAAAGATTTAGTTTTAAAAATTATGTTTATGTATGTTTGTAGGAGTATGTGCACATGAGTGTGGTGTCCATGGAGGCAAGAAGAGGGTGTTGGATCTCCTAGAGCTGGAGTTGCAGGGAGTTGTGACCTGCCTGACATGGATGCTGGAACCCAAATATGGGTCCCTCTACATGAGCAGCAAGCACTTTTCAGCACTGAGCTGTCTCTCAAGCCCTAAACATTAGATATTTTGAATTTTATTTGTTTGCATTCTGAGTTTTACTGGGTTCTTTAAACGTGTACTGGACTTTGTATTAGGTCAGTTGGATTTTTTTAATGCATGTTTTTCGTGTTTCCGAAGGGTAGGGCTGCAGTATCATTTCCCGGGTTTGACCCATCTAGTGTTTCTAGCATCCCATTTTCCACAGGATCTCTCTCTCTCTCTCTCTCTCTCTCTCTCTCTCTCTCTCTCTCTCTCTCTCTCTCTCTCTCTCTCTCTCTCTGCTGGTAGGATCTTTAATGACTCCCATTCCTATGAAAGTCCTGGGAGTTATTTGGCTTAGAGTATCCTAGACAGTTTCTTTTGCCTGCTAGCCAAATGGAATTTTACCTAATGCATACCACTGTTTACAGAGACTTGAAGAACCCCGTGAAAATTTCTGGAGCTTTTTCTCTTCTTGGCTCCTGTTTATTTGGTGCATTATTCTACAAAGTCTAATGTCTCAGAGTCCTTAAATGCTAGCATGTCTCTGGAATTAAGCATGACTAATGATGTCTCCTTGGATGGTACCCTCTTACTCATAGTCTGGAAAGAGCCACCAAGCAGAAAATGGTTGTGAAGTTTATTTTGTGTTTCTTCTCTCACTATCACAGTCCTGTGAAACATGTTGCTCATTGTCTGAAGCAGTTTTCATATTAATGCACGTCCAGTTTCCCAGAGTTTAGGAAAGAGAGGTGTGTCTAAGCCTGAGGAGATATAGCTCAGTGAATAAAGTGCTTGCCATGAACTTTATGGCATGAGGCCAGAGATGGGACCCTCTGATACCCACATAAATGTTGGGTGGGTGTGATAGTCTGCCCATAATCCCAACAAAGTGGGGGTGGATACAGGAGATACTTAGAGAAGGCTGGCTAGCTAGAGTAACTCAATCAGCTAATTCTGGCTTCAAGTGAGAGATGCAGTTCCAATATATAAGGTGGAGAGTGGTGGAGGAAGACACATGACCTCAACCTATGATCTCTACATGCATGTGAATACATGTGCATCACCCCCCCCGTAGATATCACACACACACACACACACACACACACACACACACACACACACACACACACTGCAATTCATTGAAGAAGTATATGTCTGAATTCCATTATTCTTGTATGACTTGAGGCAAAAATCATTGACGACTTGCTTAATGGAAAATTCTTAGTTGACATTCATTTTCTTATACTGACTCATTAAGACACCCGAACTTTTAAAATACCATCAGACACAAATTTATTTAAAATCTATTTAAAAATGATAAATTTCTTGTATGAGCTAATATGTTTTTGAAGTTATTTGTTTTAAGTGACAAGGAACAATAAAGACAAATGAACATTGGATCTTTCTTATAGGTAGATCTTTCCCATAGGTACTAGTTTACCATAGGTACCGGGCCTACAATTATTATAGAACACAGATCAGCTTTCTAACTAACCTGTAGTATTTGTTTCTCTGCCACTTAACCTTTTAATGTCAGGTGTTCATTATGACAACTCTTCTCGTCAAAGATTCACCGTGCCTATCAATGTACAGCAAAAGTAGACTCAGGCGGAAGTGCCGTCACCCTAGACATGTTTTTCTTCATGGTGTCATTCTGAGATCTAGGCTCCTTCCATCTTGCCACCCTTAAAGACCTGGTGACCTATTATGATTCTATTCAGCAAGACAAAGGCAAGAGATCATTTAGGAACAGATGTGGGAAATTATATAGACCAACTTTAAAAGTGGCATATGCCAGTTCTGTTTATATTCCTTTAGCTCAATCTTAGTCCTAGGAACAACACAAGGCACATTGTTACTCATTTGTAAACGAGACTTGGAAATTTAATTTAGCCCTGTGCCAGTGGAAAAGAAGGAAGTGTGTTCAGCTGACACACAGCAGGGGGATAGGTGCATGCAGGCCATTTTTCTTTTTCATGCCCCAGTCTGTTTTGGAGTATAACAACCCTGAAAGAAACACTTTGTACACAGATTTTCTTGTTTTTGAACTAATTCTGTCTGTTCTCTGCTCTTTCTCTTTTCCCTTCCCTTTTTTTCTTGTATATTTCTCCTCCTTTTACAGAGACATTACAATTTCCAAGCATTTGGCTTGTCTCCGGACTATCCTAGTGAACCAGAACAAGATCGAGTCTCCACTGCTGTCATGGATTTTTGATATTTCATACTATGTACTTAACATTTCACTTAGTAACACATGGAATAATAGTAACTGGTGACTTTGAAAATGAAAACTGTTTTCAGCAGAGTTAGAAGTAACAAGAAAATAAAACTCATGGAAAAATTATAGAAAAAATGGATTAAACTCTTCCAAGTCATCACTGGTTGTTTTTAGAAATAAAAAAAAAATCCATAACCATTGCCAAATAGAAAGAACCACATTTATTTCATCCCCAACCCACCTAAGCCTAAAACATAAATTAACTTACATATATCTAATTTGATAAGTATGTTTTTAATCTTGTGGTGTCTATTTTTTTGTATCAGTTCTGTAATGACTAGTTTTACTGGTATTGTGTCACTGTGCACTGTGTTCCAGATTGCTTTCCTAGCAACTGATAATGTTGTCTGTGGCTTGATTTGGTTTTGCTTCTTAATTGGATGGAAGGAATCACTCAACTTACAGTTCAATAGCATAGATAAATGGAAGAAATGGCAGCATTCTTATAATAAATCACTATGTATTGACAGTAAACCTAGGTAGCATGAGAGAATGTTACCACAGAACTTCTCTAGAACCTGTGTTTCAACTTCTGTATGATCCTGATAAAAATAGATAACTTTGCATTTTCATTAACTTATTTGGCCCCAAAACTAAATTCCCACTATTTGCCACCTATGTGAACAACTTAACACAGACACACACGCACACACACACACACACACACACACACACACACACACACACACACTACATGTAGTTCATGTATGGCATAATATAAGCAGACTTTGGTGTTGCAGAACTGTGATTTCAGTGTAACAACTGAGAATTTCAAAGGCAGAGAGAATGAACCCTGTGGGTCTCTGACTAAGGACTGTAGGTAGGCCTGACAGGTACTTTGAAGGATACACAGAGTAGATCAAGGAAGGCAAGGGGAAGTAAAGTGGAAGTGAGGGGCATTGTGAAAATAGGAAGGAAAAGACTAGTGGTCTTGTGAGGAACAGAAAGTCATTGGGCGTTGTGGAATATTCCTTTACTCGGTGTGAAGATGTATCACTGTGACTGGTTTAATGAAAAGCTGAATGTACAATATCTAGGCGGGAGGTATGTTAGAACTGGGTTTTACTGGAGATCAGAATCAGCAAGTTGTAGACTTTGGTAAGGAATGGGGCTGGTGCGAGTACAAATTTTTGAGTGTGGTGGGTTTTTTTGTTTTTTGTTCGTTGGTTTTTTTCCACCTGCGAAAGTGGCTATATCACTTTCATTCCTACGAGCAGTGTGTGAGATTTTCAGACCTCTAGTTTCTCACAAAATATTGGTGTTGCCAATTTTGTGGTGTTGGCCATTCTGATAGGTAAATACTGCTACTTCATTGATGTTTTAATTGCTGCTTCTTAACGACATATGATGCTGGTATGGTCTGATAGGAAATTCCCCCATAGGTTCATGTGTTGAAGGATTTGGAGGAGGTGGTGGTGACACTCCAGGGTTTGGGACCTGGTTGTAGACAGGTCATTGGGAGCATGTACTATACTTTACACCTTGTCCTGGCTCTTTCCCACGATGCTTTCACTTCCTGTCTACCACTATATAGCCAGTTCTCCTCTATCACACGCCCATTGTCATGATGGTCTGTCTTCCATGAAGACCAAAGCCACGGAGTCTGCTAAAATTGGGTACCAAATAAATTTCCCTAAACAGGTATTTCTCAGGTATTTGCACCAGCCTGGGAAAATTTAGCAATACAGATGTTGAGCTTCTTTTAAATGTCTGCCCACCATCTGCTTCTCTCCTCTTGAGGAACCTGTTCTCATATTTTACTCAAGGTGTTTCCTTCCTGTTGTCCTTTTTTTGTGTGTGTGAATTACAAGATTTTTGTTTCTCCCAGAGTGGTTCTTTGTATATTATGAGTTTTCTGTGTATTTTGAGAAACACTCCTTTGCTAAACACCCACCCACCCACCTACCCTCCCCACACACAATATTTTGAAAATATTTCTTTACTGTCTGTACTTTCTTATCACTCTCTTGACATTGGTTTTTGCTGGACAGAACTTTTATATGTCTGAAATGAATAAAAATACTCCAACTATTTTGATGAATGCTAGCATGAGATATGTTTTTCTATTCATTTTCTTTTAATTTTTTTATGTTCTTCTGCTTAACGTGGGCTCCTCTGTAGATAATGTATAATTGCCTCATTTTATGTGCTGGGCTTGAATCTGAGCATTGCACACATTTGAAAGTATTTTACCAATGAATTCCATCCCCCTCCTTTGGTTTTCTTTTGAGACATGATCTCAATGTGTAGCTCAGGTTACCTTGACTTTCCTATGTAGCCTAGGAGTGCCTGAAACTCACAATCCTCCTGCCTAGTCTCCCAAGTGGTGGGATTACAGGCATGTAGCACCATACCTAGCCTATCTTTTGGCCCGCTGTGATAACTTCTATGTTTTAGTTGGTGTAATTAGTCTATTGATATTTAATGTGATTACTGATGTCACTGGATTAATAGCTGCCTTTAAATTAATGTCTCTTATGTATTGCTATTGTCTTTTTTTCTGTTTTGTCTTTTCTGTTTCTGCCCTTTTTGTTATTAATTGAGAATTTTATAATATTCAGTTTTCTTTGCTTTCTTAACATCCCTATTGTATTTTACCCTTTGAGTGGTTGCTCTAGAGCTAGCAATATACACAACTAATTCAAGTCTACCTTTAAATAACACTTTATTTTGTTAGGAGTAACATGAGTACCTTGTAATTTTTATTTCATTTCTATTACAGTGATTTTGTGTGTGTTTTTGTTTTTCAATACAGGGTTTCTCTATATAGCCCTGGCTGTAGATCACTCTGTAGACCAAGCTGGCCTCAAACTCACAGAAATCCACCTGCCTGTGCCTCCCAAATGCTGGGATTAAAGGTGTGTGTCACCACTGCCTGACTGTAGTGCTTTTTACCTTTAGCACGCCGTCTGGATCCGTTTTTCAGCACTTGCCCTTTTCTGATAATTTGTTCTCACAGGGTGTGTGTACCAATCATTGCAGTCCTTGGGATATTAATTTCATTTTAATCTAATTCCAAGTCTGTTAAATTGAGCATCTTTGCTATATCCAGGTCTGGTTCTGATGCTTGCTGTGCCTCTTGTAACTGCGTTTTATTTTCTTGTCTCTTAGTATGCCTTGTAACCCCCCCCATTATCCAGAGATGATACACCACTGTGTGTAGAAACTTTGATAAACAGACCTTCCAAATGCACTGGGGAGGGCACAGAGTGAAAGAAAGTATTCTATTATAGCCAGTGATTGTCACAGTAGTTTAGTAATCCCCTGCCTCTGGACCTTGTAAGTGTTTCATAACCTTTGTCCCATTTTCTTTGGTGAGCAGAGTTGGCTAGGGCAGGTTAGAAGTGAACATTTTTCTTCAATTAATTTGTTTGGCTGTGAAAACTCCTCTGAGGTCCCTATTGACAGCTTCTTCTGGGGGCACACCATGTGTGATGATTATAGTGTCTTGTCTATCAACTCCATAGGATTTAGAACCATCTGGGAGACGGGCCTCTGGGCATGCCTACAGGGATTATCTCCATTATGTCCCTTGATGTGGGAAGACCTGTCTTGATTGTGGGTGGGGCTGTTCCTTAGAGATTCTGACCATATCAAATGGTGGAATTCTGCTGAGAACTGGATGTGTGCACACTTACTCCTTTCTGTTGGATGTATGTGACAGCTGCTTCAAGCTTCCACTGCTGCCTTGAATTCCCCATCATGATAACATGCACTGTAAATTGTGATTCAAAATAAACCCATCCTTCCTTAAGTTGCCTTTGCCAGGGTAGCTGATGACAGCAAAATGAGAAGAAAGGATGACACCATGTTAAGAGGAATGGCTGTGTGGCAGCATTCACACTGGTTGTCACTCACCTCTCACTGCCACAGCTGATTGGGACATAAGAACTGCCTTGAGCTCCTGGAAGCAACACACATGCAAACACACACACACACACACACACACACACACACACACACACACACACACGTACACAATGTGGAGGTGTCTTGCTCTTCCTCATAGTTTTCACATTGAAGTCTGTCCAGCAGTGTTTAGCTTTCCCTGCCTCAAAACTGAGCGTTGGTTTACTCATCTGTAACAACATCAGTTGGGAAGCCACACCTCCTTGTCCTTGAATAATTATAACATTCCCTTTAACCACCCAAAGATTGCCTTTTGGAAGCACAAACCAGGTTTCTCTACTCTGAGATTGATTGCCAAGGAGGTTTCCAGTTCTAAGTTTCTACGTTTGTTTGTTTGTTTTTCACCTGTCTTGCCAGACATTTTTGGCAGCATCTTTCACTGTGATCTTCCATCTGATAGATGTGTGAGGGCTTCTTGCTGGTCTTGCCTGTTTATATTTTTAAGTGTTGTGGAGATGGATTGAGATATTTATCTGCCAGGTAAGACTCCTGCTACTCTAGTTTGGATTCCAAAGTCACTATCTTCTCTTTTTGTGATGAGCTGGAGTTCCTATAAGACCTCTTCAGAAAGTCTGTCTTTTGAGAGTTGCAGGAGTGTTGCTAATAACTACTCCTGGACAGCAGGGTGCGGCGGTGTGTGTGGCTGCCCGATTGGCAGACGAAGTTTCCCACTATTGAAGAAGGAAAAAAAAAAAAAAACACCCAGAGCTGAGAAGGGGCAAGAGGTCAGCGCACTTGACTCTCCATCTACACAAGCAGTAGAATTTTAAAGTGTCTTCTCTAGGTCATTCTCAGGACTCACTGGTTCTCAGCATCACACCTGTTCTTTATTGGAGAAAAGCACAGCAGAAACACAAAAGTAAAAATTTTATCGTCTTTGAACTTATTCTTTTATCAAGAGGGTCAGGAATGTCTTAACTTGTGAGCTACTCTTCCTTCATCACTGAAGATACCGCTTTTAAATCTGGAAATCGCTGTGCTCTCCGGAATTCTGACTTATAGCTAACCCCTAGTTCTGTAGACAAGTGGGACTGAATGTTATGACAGAGCTGTCAAATGACATAGCTAATTATAGAATCTAAGAATTGAGGTGCAGAAAATTAGTGTGGTTAAAAGAGGAATGAGGTTGTTGGATTTAGCACCACCAAACTCTAGCTCCATGTGTTGAGGCTGTGACCCCTGGGGCAAGTATATTTTTCCTCTCACTTTCCCCCAACCTGTATAATTGAGAAAATAATAGCACCCATCTCATATGGTTTTTGTTTTGAGTTCTTAATGAGGCTGGCACAAGATCAGGGATCAACAATGTGTTCTGTTTTACACAGGTCTTTAAATTCCCAGGGGAGTGCCTCGAAAGCCTTTGAAATCTTGTCTGAAAATGGCTTTTTGAGATCCATCAATGCAGGTCTTGATTCTACCAGCAGGAGTTCATTCATTGATTATTTTAAGCCACCTATTTGTGGAACCAAATGTGAAGAGAAGAAAACAGGCCTCTTCTCCATTTCTGGTACACCACCTCATAAAGTAAAGACTTAGCTGCCTTTTCAGAAAGATGGGAGTAGGAAAGAGATGCTTTTTAACTAGCTTTTAAAAATTAAAATTATACATATATATTCCTTAAAATCATATACTCATACACATTTAAGATCTCTCTCTATACATATATATATAGTGACTGTAATATATATGTATATGTATACACGTGTGTGTGTGTGTGTGTGTGTGTGTGTGTGTGAGAGAGAGAGAGAGAGAGAGAGAGAGAGAGAGAGAGAGAGAGAGAGAGAGAGAGAAAGAGAGAGTTGGTAATGGTAAAAGACACTGCCCACCCTTCTGATAAAATCTTTTGATTCCATTCCTCTTGGTTCATGATTCCATTTCCTGAGGTACCCACTTTCAACTCTTGTAGCTGTTGCGTTTGGTATTTGCCTCCCTGTCTCTATATAATATGATTATACTGATATTCCTTGATATTTAAATTTTTTGAATTTTTATTTGACTTTGTAATGTGGGGGAAGAAAACTTAGAAGTCCTTACATCTCTCTCCCATACCTAATGCACTTACACACACACACACACACACACTTGATTCTAAACACAGCTGGAGAGGAGAAGAGAGGGATAAGTTGTACTAAGAATGTTTGAAAAAGTCACAGGGAATTATTTTATATTTACTTAAAATTACATAAAATATACATGTATATATCTGAAGTTATACCACTTTCGGGGGGACAATGCTTCTCCCCAAAACTATAAGCTATCCAACAAAACCTCAGTGACAGGCTTGGGAAATCTTTGGGTTTCAGGTCAGGGGAATCCCCTGTGAACCCTGCAAAAAACAATATAGGTTATTGCCATTGGTCTTGGTGCCTTCCAGAAAAGGGAGTGCAAGGTTGCTGCTGAAGACACTGCACAGATCCTGGTTCTCATCTCTTCTTTAAATTGGTCCCTGTTTTGTAGGGTAAGTGCTTTACTAGGTACCTAAAAAACAAAAGGCATTTAAATATTCTGGGATTTGGCAAGTCTGTAGTCAGTTTTTTCCTACGGTCACACTTGTTGGTAAATTAGAATTCTAGGTTAAATAGTTTTTTTTTTTTCTTCAGAATTTTGAAGTAATTTCTCTGTTGCTTTTGGGTTTCCAGTGAGCTTCTGGGAATGCTGAGACGGCCATGTCTCCCAACCATCTTCATGCGGCTTCCTTTTTAAACTCATCTGGCAGAATTTTTGGAACATTCTGTTTCTAGTGGTTTGAAATCTTACACTGACATGACAAATTGCATATGTTTTCACTTGGTGCTGGCACTTGCTGATTTCATTCAACTTATAAATTCATATATTTCACTTTGTGAACAGATTTTTTTCAATAGGATCTTCTTAAGGCTTGAATATTTCCTCATGGGCTTTCTCTCCAGGATACCAGTTGTTCAGACATTGTATCTTCATAGTCACCTTTTCTGGTTCCTAGAGGCATTTCTCTACTGTTTTCCAGAATGATTCATCAACTTCATCTTCCGACCTTTCTACTTACATTTTCAACCTCTGCTCTGCTTTGTCTGAGTGTTTCTATGGTGTTTGATTCTTCATGAATCCAAAGACTTCTTTTTCTTCAGGGATATTAATAAAAATAATGAAAATTTCTGCCTGTTTCATTATCTTTGCTCTGTGTAACTCATACAGTTACAATGCTATATAACAACATTTCCATTCATGGTGGGCTGTATATATATATATATATATATATATATATATATATATATATATGAAGGTGGTCTCATGAGGCCATTTTGGAACTTAAAAATTCCTAGATCCCAATGATGCCAATGATGCCATAGCCTTCACAACACCATGGTGAAACCCCCTCCTCATGTTTGTAGAGACGCTGTTATGAACCTGCCCACTCCTCTGCCAATGCTATGAAGGTGTCACATATTCAATTCTGTATGAACATGAAACTTCATAGTGGTAATAGATGAGCGTATTACTGATTTATTTACTAAGAGCTATTTTATTTCTCTTTCTATTTATAAAAGTGCCAAGGGGCTGGGTTACAGCTCAGTTGGCAGAGTGCTTGCCTTGCCTCACAGTTCCTGGGTTTGAGCTCCAGAACTCCCATGCAAAATGTTGGGCATGGTGTTACATGCTTGCGATCCCAGTGCTGAGAAAGAAGAGATAGAGGGACCTGGGACTTGCTGACCCACTAGCTTAGCCTACTTAAGTTCGTTCTGTGGCACCTGAGGTTGTTTTGGATGTCCATATGCATGCACACACATGAACATACACATCCCGACACACATGTGTATACACACATGTCAATCATTAAAGTCTATTCTAGCTTAGGCTGTCTACAATCTCACACATCCCATGTTGACTGCATCTCTTGCTTCCACCAGGAGCCCCTATTGAGACACTGCCCTGTGCTGCTTACCTTATATAAACATACTCTGTGATGATTGCCTTGCCCAGTGATGAACTCTACACACAACACGGTTCTCAGAGTATATCCCTGTGGTTCAGGGAAAGGCTGTGTTCAGAATTATTATTGTGATATAGCTGCTTTCCTCTCCTGGTTAGAAAATCATCTCATGGATAAGTAGGTTTATAACCTTTTTTTCTTATCACATAGATGATCAGCAGGCTGGGGTGACAGTAAACAAGAAGCAAAGGAAGCTAGAGAGAAACAGAAGGGCCTGGAATATGAACCTTACATTTAGCGTTGAGATACTTATAACCCCTTGAATTGGTTAGGTTTTTGTTTTCCTTTGCAAACTGTGTAGTAACAGTTGTGTTTGTTTATGATACAGGTCTGAGAACCATTGGTGTTATCACAAAGCTGGATCTCATGGATGAAGGAACGGATGCCAGGGATGTGCTGGAGAACAAGCTGCTGCCACTTCGCAGGGGTAATGGACTGTGGTGTCTACAGGCCTGCTTTTTATAACACAGCAGAGAAATGGCTGTTGAGCCACAGGGAGGCTAGGCTTTCCTGCTTCCTCTGTTAGAAGGCAGTGATTTATTGTTAGCTATACTTCATAGGGAATGGCACAATGTTCCCAAGTGTTGTATTAAAGAACATTTCAAAAGGAGAACTATTTCTTAAAATAACAGGAATAGGAAAACAGGGAAAGGAAGGAGCTTGAAGGAAGTTTATAAATATTCATCATAGGCTACAAAAATATACACCATTCTGTTTTAAGTTGGATATTTGCTTACCTGCTATATGATACATTTGTTGAGATATAGTTTCTTAAAGTGTATAGAGCTTTAAAAGGTGAGGGATATTATTCTATTGATTTCAATAATTTATCAATAACCAAATCAGTGGCAGTTATTGAATAGCGAGATCTTAGATGGAATATTGTAAGGAGATTGCTTTTGCCTTAAAATTAATCTTGCCTGTTAGAGAGCCTTGATGTTTCTCTAGAACAAATGACAGGAAGTGTGCCAAGTCCCATACATTTGTGTTTCATTTCAGGCTACGTAGGGGTGGTCAACAGAAGCCAGAAGGACATAGATGGAAAGAAGGACATTAAGGCAGCCATGTTGGCAGAAAGGAAATTTTTTCTTTCACACCCTGCTTATAGACATATTGCTGATCGTATGGGGACACCCCACCTCCAGAAGGTCCTGAATCAGGTAAAATTATCCTTTCAAGCAGTAAGTACAATTATGAGATGTAGACATTACTAGAATTAACATTTCTTATTGTAAAATTAATTCTTTCCCAGATAAAACACTCTGCTTTTGATAATTTTAAAAGTCAATATTTAGACCCACACAGTTACCTTCTTCATTGAATTGAATCCACCTCAATATTGTTGACAGTATCCAAAGCAAAAACATACCAATTTAGGAACAGTGAACAAGAGGTTTAGAACAGGAGACACATATGAGCATGCTCTCATAACACATAGTACCTTAAGTTAAACTTATGCAGCTCTGACATGGTAGTCTCTTTAAGTCTCTTTCAAATGCCAAGCTGTGATGGTTAGGTTAGAGTTTTCCATTAACTTTGTTATGGTTTTGTTAAATCTTTATTGATTCCTTAATTTAAAATATTGAAACAATAAATCTTGATGAAGTAATCATTGATTTCCACTAATCTGAAACACCTTTTCCTGATAACACATTCACTCAAAATAAATGAGTTGGAACTGGCATTCAGCCTATCCTCTCCCACGACACACACACACTTTTCCCATAAGTCCTCAATAGACTTACCTACATATCTTCTTTCCATTTGGGAGTTGAACATCGTGGCAAACATGGGTGGTCAGACAGGATTTCTTCTAGAGTTTACATTGCATTGACTTTGTATTGTGAGTAGCTTCTATCACAAATATCCTAATAATTTCTAGATGAACTCTTCTGTATGTATGTAATCTGTCAATGAGTCAGGTAGTTCCAAATGTACCGATGTTGGCCTTTTGAAGGAATCAGTGGTGGTTGCCATGGTAACAGTAGCTGCTACTGTATCTGAAACATTGGGCAAAACAACTGAGGAAGTTTTAGTAAAATAAGATCAGTAGTATACTTTTAAGTGATGTGACAGACCACTATAAATTTCTGCTTTTTAATTAAGGGCAAATGAGCATTTAGAAGCCACAAGGCAGCATTTGGGCTGTATCACTTAAGACAGCAATATATGTTAAAGACAACACAAGGCAGTCATGCAAGAATCACAGTATTCTCCCAATGTACCCAGTGCTAGTAACACTTTCTAGGTTACTTTTTCATACCTATATTGGCCTAAGAAAATTATAAAAATCTCGAAAAATATCCTAGGGGAAATTCACTAATATAATTGGACATATAAGTTAGAAATAAAGTAGGTCTTAAATAATAGAAAAGTAGAATTGCCTGATTAGCCATTTAGGTTACAGGTGATCACCAAGTTAGGAAATGATTAGATTCATGTTGAATGGAATCGGACTGGGTTTTGAACTGAAGATTTTTCCTTTCAGATATAATTGCTGTTACTTCAAATGTATTCTCTCTGTGTTAGAAATTGGGACAACTTCATCAGTGGTTTGATGTATACCTATGGCATTTTTGCGGGATTGAGAGGAATGCCAATGTAGCTGGCAGACATGGAAAATGGTGTTGGGTAGTGAGAGAGAAAGTTGGAAAGGCAGACAGTGGCTAGGGCCTCTAATGTTCACAAGTGTAAATATAGGATTTTTGATATTACACTAATGGGAGAGATTTATTCAAGAGACCCCTGATAAAGGTAATAAAAGGGTCGTTTTGGTGAGTTAAAAAGACTATGTAAGCCACAGGCAGGAAGATTAATTGTAGACCAGTTAGGATTAAAATTGGGGAGATCAGTTAAGGGAAAAGTGAAAAATATGATAGCTTGGTCTTTATTAGGGCTAGTAGATTTGAGAAATGTTGAGGAGAATTGAAAACTCTGTGACACAATGAGCTTGTGATGGACAATGGAGAACTTTGATGAGCAATGAGGTTAATTCCCAAGTCTCAGATTGTTAGGATATTGGAGACCTATACGAGACGATGAGTGTGTTAGTTGGCTTTCATTGATATGATAAAATAACCTCTTAAAAGGAAAAGAGATTTATTTTGGCTCATGGTTTCAGAGATTTCAGCCCATGGTCACTTGATTCTATTGCTGCTCACCTCCTAGTTGCCAGGAAGGAAAGAAGGGAGTCAAGTTTCAATGTTCTTTAAGGGCATGCTTCCAGAAATCTAACTTCGTCCCACTATCCCTGTGTCCTCAGTGTTCCAATAGTTGCAGATGTTAGAACCAAGCTTTTAACATGTGGTCCTTTGAGGACACCACAGATCCAAACTGTAGCTGCCAGGTAGTTCATTTGGGTGTGTTGAGGCTTGGTGTCATTTATAGATCCAGGAGACAGCAAAATACACATGCCTACAGCATGGATAGGAAGTCCTGTTTGGAGATAATGTGTTAGCAGAAACAGTTGTTTGGATATTTACCAGGTCCACAGATAAGCGAGATGCCTTAAGATAGAGCATTAACTGAGCTGAGGATCCATAGTTGAAAATTTCAATGTTACCTATCTGGTGAGAAGAATTGTTACAAGAATTGGGGAAGGCACATGGAAAATTATTAGGAAAAATTAGAGGAGCTAATTAGGGGGTTATGGAAGTCAAGGAGAAACATGTTTCAGAATGCCAAGAGAGGATTCAATGTTACTCTACTATTGAGATGTCTGCAAAGCACAAACAAGCAAGCGTTCTTATTTTCTGACAGCCCCCATGGCATCAGATGATTGCTGCTTTTTACAGTTGCTGTTATTCTTATGTTTAGGTCCTTATCTTTTGTGACACTGTTACTGAGAATGCAATTCTCTTCATTCTGTTGTTTCCCTTTTTATAGCCACAGCGGAAGTACCTGTCCGGGAACCAAGACAATTCATACTTGTTAGTAGTGAATGATGGAGTCATGAGCCACTGACAACTAAGTGACTATGGGCTAATTGAATACTTAGGCTCATTCAAATAACCTAAGATAAACACAAAGACAAGTTAAAATAATTCACTCAGTCTTGATATATTTATTCTTGTTAGTATTCATTTATTTTGCTTTTTCCCTTGTTTTCAATTTTTCCAGTGTTTCTCTGAAGTTTATATTACCTCTTTGTTTTTATTACCACTATGTTACTTCAGTGGGTCAGGAATCTTTGTTTCTTTTAATTCAGATTTTTAAAACCTCATTATAGAAAGAACACATGACAGAAAACTGGACATGTGTTTCTTGCTCACATTTGCCTTTAATTAAACATATACCATTAGATAGATTCTATTGGAAGCATTTGTCCTACTGAATGTGAGGTACAAAGTGATGTCAGAGGCATTGCCAATCAAATGATCTGGTAGGGATGTCAGTGGCAGAGAGCAGTCCCTTGCTTAGTCATGGAAAAAAACCAAGTCCTTGATGGCATACACCAGTGACCAGGCAGAGCTATATGGCACTGAGGGATGGAGGAAAGTGAACGGGGCTTCTTGAGTCCCAAAGTGAAGAGAAAGTTAACAGCTGGCAGCTACTTGTAGCATCTTTGACCACCTGTGTGCCACCAGGATGTTCCTCCATTTGGTAATGAAAACATCAGGTAGTACCTGAGACTCTCAGATTCCAACATTTCTAATACCGTCTCTCTCTCTCTCTCTCTCTCTCTCTCTCTCTCTCTCTCTCTCTCTCTCTCTCTCTCCTTCCCTCCCTCCCTCCTCCTCCTCCCTCCCTCCCTCCCTCCCTCCCTCCCTCCCTCCTTCCTTCCTTCCTTCCTTCCTTCCTTTCTTCTCTCTCATTCATGCATTCATTCTTTTTTGTTTGTTTGTTTTTTGGTCTTTTGAGACAGAGTTTCTCTGTGTAGCCCTGGCTGTCCTGGAACTAGCTCTGTAGACCAGGCTGCCTTAAACTCACAGAGATCCACCTGCCTCTGGAACACAGTCCGTTTCAAATGTGCATGAGTTTTAAGGGGGTGATGAGGGCAACGGTGGAGCTGAAGTTTGTCTCATGAACTGATCTTCGCTCTTATACACATGTCTGGTTTTGCTGTGTTTTATTTAGCAACTTACCAACCACATTCGAGATACCCTACCCAACTTCAGGAACAAACTACAGGGACAGTTGCTCTCCATAGAACATGAAGTAGAAGCCTACAAAAACTTCAAACCGGAAGACCCCACGAGGAAGACTAAAGCTCTGCTGCAGTGGGTCACCTCTCTCTCTCTCTGTGTTCATTTGAAACTGTTTGATTTGCCTTCATCTGTTTGTTATGTTGTTTTCTAGAAGCAGTGAGCAGCATAGATGAGATTCTGTGTGTTTTACAGTGACCCCTGAATCATGTTTTCTTAAAGTAACACTTGTTGATTTTACTGTTATTATAAATTTAACCAGTTGTCCATCTCCATGGATTCAGTGAGGGGTAAAACTAACAGTGTTATCTCAGCAGGGTTTTTCTTCCTTAGCTTCAGAAGTAAGCAGAGATGCGCACATCATTTCTATTTTGTAGCTGAATCTATAGATGTCAAGTTATTTTTTCGTTATTTCAAGTTCTCATGTGATTAGCCTGTGTAAATATTTCAGTAGAAAGAGAATGAAATATCCAACTAAAACCTATAGGGAATAAGGTCACACTTCAATTGCCTTTTCCTTTCTGGTAATGATTGTAATATGGTCGTTTAAACTTCAAGCATAACAACTCATTTAGGGCTTTTCCTCCTTCATGACCTTCCTATCTTCTCCCTAGGTTGGTAGGGTTAGGATAGCAGAGTTGCTAGAAAACGCTGGATCCTTTCATCTCTCCTTTGACCTCTGTTGACCTCACTGTCTCTTCATCTTTGTGCTTCAAGTTAGGCTAGGTCTGTCTTAACTGGAAGACTGCTAATAGTATATTCCTACACACCTTTGTTGTCTATCAACAATGATAGTTGATGCCTCTTATAGCACTATTATTTACTTATTTATATTTGTGTTGTATATGTATGTGTGTGGGACCATGCATGTGTGTGAGGGTATGTGAGTTTAGGTCACAGGTCAACATCAGATGTCTTCTTTGATTGCTCCCCACCTTATTTTTTGAGACAGGACTCTCACAGAACCCAGAGCTCATAAATGTAGCTAGCTTGGTAGCAAACCCAAGAGATCCTCCTGTCTTCCTACCTCCAGTGGCGGATTACAAGTGCATGTAAATGTGACTGACTTTTTTTATGTAGGTGCTAGGGGTCTGAACTCAGGTCCTCTTCTTGTGTAGCAAGCATTGTACCAACTAAACCACTTCCTTGGCACCTTCATTCCTTGTACCTCAAAGCAAAAATTAATTCCTTTGTTTTTCATTTAATCAGTCTTTAGTATATAAGATTCCTTTCTTTCTGCATCTTTACTGTGTGTGGGGGTGGTCCCTGTACACTTCACAGCCAGCAGTGAGGAAAGACAAGAATGAAAGTTGATTCAATACTACTTAGTTAGCTGGTGCTGGGCCAAATTTCTGGAGTTTGATACCAGGTGGTTTACTTTAGCCATATTTAAGTACAGCACAATTTTGAAAAACAAGTTTCCTGATGACAATTATCTCAGTCCCAAGTGTACAGCAAAGCTTAAGACATGTTTACATTGAAACTCTTTACAAAGTACATATGGCATCTTCCATAAAGATTTGTTCCAGTGACTCAGGGACAATGCTCAAGATAAGAGTCTACAGAGAATGCCTGGGGTAAACATGATGCCCGTGGGAGTCAGGATAGCACAGAAGTCACTTGGATTGTTGTAAAGCACAAGTGACATCTCTCATAAGGGTGGGTTTTATGGACTGAGAAACAGTTCTCAGGAAAACTCTGGGATAAACAAGCATCGAATTCTGGGGGATTCCGGTAAAGCCTGGGCCTACAGATAGCAAAAGATCACCAGTTCATAAACTAAAGTCTTTCCCAGCATTCCAGGTTAAGACATGCAAACATCTCCTTCCTTTGAAGAGACAAGCCTGTGTGTTTAACTTTCCTAGCTTCTCCAGTGCCTGTCTGTATACACAAAGACATCTTACCCTCTACACTTCACAGTCGTTTCTCTCCTCCTTATATTTGTCGTATTTCTTCCCTACCTTCCCTATTTGGTAGATGAGATTTGGCTTTTGGTTCTAGCAATTTTTTTTTTGTCATGGTTGTCCAGCTTTATCCTGGTGATAACCTACTCCTGGGTGAGTGCCCAGATGGGCAGCAGTGACATTAGAACTTCCCTGCTGTACTTATTCAGTGTAAGTGACATATTTCTTCCTGTAAACCTGGACTACTTTGCTAATCTGATGACTTCTTTAGTGCCCTCCTGCAACTTGAACCTCATCATCCATTCAGATGGGCATAGAACTAGCATTGCTCTACTTTTCAGCTCTTTGGAAAGAAGGGGGAACACAATCTGTCTTCAAATGTGAGAGAATGCTTTGAAATGCCTTTTGTGGCCTTTGCTTTGGTCAGAAGTAAGATATTGTTTGTGATATCAAGCAAGCTGTCACAAAGGTATTGAACTTGTTTTGGTGTTTGTTGCTCCAGTGATGGCCAGAACAGGAGATTTAATTCTGTCTTTTTTATTTAAATGAAAAGGTTTCTAAATATTCAAAAGGTTTTAGTGGCATCTTCATTGTGTCATGTTATATTTCACTTAAAAATAATACCATACCAAAGAAGAAAAAAATTAAAGAGTAGAACTCTCTTTCTAAGTCTGTTTCTTCTTGACTTTTGTTAAACTCATAAATATTCTTCAAGGTACATAAAAAGAAATACATTTACATTAAGGACATACATCATTATCTCAATATGTATCCGAATCTAGGATGCAAAGACTGGTCCTTGCCTCTGTGACTTCATGGGTCTTGACCGCAGAATAATTCAGCATTAGATTGATGACTAGACTATTGACTCATCTTCTTGTGATCCTGTCTTTCCCGATGTGTTCCTTCATTCCCTCTTCCCACCATCCTTCCATGCACTCCACTCAGACCCTGGCTCTGCATTACCTACCATGGAGTCAGCAATAAATGGGAACCTTGGCACTCAGGGAGAGAAGAGGGTCATGAAGACATGTGTGTAAATGATGAGTTGTGTTAAACTCTAACAAATTCTGTTTATCAGAAGTAGAGAACGTTGGAGCCCAGAGGAGGAGTCAGGTACATGTGAGGAGAAGTATTAATTCCCAGGGGAAGTGAATCCTCAGGGCCCTGAAGTATGAGGGGAGTGTGTTAGGTTTAGGAGGAGGGTAAGAGAATAAAGTGAAGTTGGGGATAGCTTATTTCTATACCACCAAGTGGAGGGAATGGGAAGAATTGACAGAGATGGAAGTTTGTAAAAATTTCTAGTGTTACAGTGCATATACCACAATTTTCCAGATGTTTAACAAAAGCCATTAAGAACATTAGCTGGTACTTGAACATGGCTAAAAAATTTGTAATTACTTTAACCTATAATATCCAATAAATTTGTCGGCAGTAAAAGATACAAGCTTCAGACAATTAGAAAATATTTTTCTATTGGATTTTGAATTTGAAAGTAGCAGTTTTAATATGTCAGAATTAGAATTCCCAAACCAAGTTATAACAAATGGAAATACTTTTTCCCTTTCTCTTTTATTTTGACCAGTTACCCTAAAGATAATTACTTCATAGCACAAGTATTTATTAAGCATCTCTTATATGTTGCTCGTGCAGGGATAAACCAAATAAAGTACAAGCCCTTGCCCTCAGGGGAGCGACTGAAAGGGAAACAAGCACTAGTGATGTGATCTGTAAAGTATTTTCTAGAAGTAGGCTGAAGAGGCAGAATACCCCTTCATCTGGGCAATGGTAGGTGATGGTGATTTCGGAGGATTCTCTGGTCATCTTAGACCACTCAGTAAAAATCTATAGGATGAGGGAGAGAGACTAAGGCTCCCATACTTGGAAGGAGACCAGGAGCCAGTGCCCTGTGAGGGGTTTGAGTAGCAGGAGTGGGCAAGTGTGATATCCCAGGAGTAGAGGGTCACTTGACTATTCTAGTTAAGATTTATCACAGAACTTTAATTTTAGATACCGTTTCATGTTAGAACAATGAACAGAGCACACTTAAAGAGAAAGATATTTAAAATATTTACTCTAGTTAAAATGTCTAAAATAAATCTCAGCAACTTGTATTCTTGTAATGGCCCTTCTCAGCTTGACCAGTAGGTGCCACTAAGAACACCAGAAAAGGAGTCTACACTACACCCTCAGGAAAACCAGGCAAGGACAGGAGAGCTGAGGAACTTTAACTAACTTTAACACAAGTTTCTTTCTCTTTCTCAACTCTAGGATGGTCCAGCAGTTTGCTGTGGACTTTGAGAAGAGAATCGAAGGGTCCGGGGATCAAGTAGATACTTTAGAGCTCTCTGGCGGTGCTAAGATCAACCGCATTTTTCACGAACGCTTTCCCTTTGAGATAGTAAAGGTTTGTAATCAGTGTTATTTTCTCCTATTGCCCCATGCCATTTCCATATTCTCTTTAGCAGATCCCTTGATGTAATGTGATGCGTTAGGACCAATAACGTTCTTAGAATAAAATTGGTTGTACTCAAAATATTCTTTTCTGATTTTAATGAGTTCATGTAGCTTACTTCAAGAAATAATGCTTGAGTTTTCCAGGACATTTATCAGTTTTCTAATTTAAAATATTTCCGAGACTCTCCTATGGGCCAAATTTCTAGGGATCAAGATAGAGAAGGGTCTAATTTGTTTCATATGGATATACAGAAAATGAAAATTTCAAGTGCTACTATGGTAGCTTAATTTGAAAGTCCCTTTTCATAGGATGTTTTAGACAGGTTCTCTCTCAGTGAAGGGCATGTTAGCTGTTACCAGCTCAGCATCAGGAGGTCAGTGTTATGAAGATTTCTGGGGAGGGGCTGACTCTGGGAAGAAGCTGTGCCTTTGTGTGAAGCCACAGAACAGGAGTAAGTGTGATAGTAAAAAGCAGACACAGCAGGTAGAGAGCTAGTTGAGAGGAAGATGGTTGCAGGGAGGGGTTCACCATTAGCAATGGAAAGCAACTGGAGGATTCTACCCAGGGTGTGTGACTTGACTGAGCTGATAATCCTCAAAGAACACCATGTCTGCTGGGTTGCCGATGAGCAAGCAATAGATATGGTAAGGAAGAGTGGAGCCTGGCTACAGGTAGATGGACAATTTTTTGAAACTTCCATAATCTCGGGGTCCCTTAAAGAGGAAGAAAGCAAAATTATAAACACATGATTATGTACATGATCCTGGAAGGGATCTTATGCAATGGAGGTCTGGAATGTGAAGTTTTTTATTAGTTTATTAGTAAAAATGATGTAACAAGAGAGAATGGATGAGTGTGGGATTTCAGAGATAAGGTCGACAGACTTGGATCGATTCAAGAGGCAGAAACCAGAAGATTCAAAATTATTCCCTGAGTTTTGGTGTTTGTCATTGAGTGAGTGGTGGTGCCCATCCGACAGGGGAACTAAGGGAAGCTGTCACTGTGGGGGTATGGAACAAGAGTTGTTTGGGTTTTCTAGGATTGACTACCCACTAAGGCAGCTGAGTTGCATAGGGATCTTGCCAATTGTCTCACATGTAAGGAGGTGGATGTTTGTGCATTGGTGTGGGAAGAAGGTGGGTAAATAGATAGTTGTATTAAAATGTGCTAAGTAAAGTGACAAACTTCAGCACAAAGTGCTATGGAAACACCCACCCACAGACATGAATCCCAGCCAAAGTATGCAAGGGAGCCAGACTTCTGAGCTGAGTTTGGAAGGATGGGTAACTGGTGTAAGCAGTAAGAGACAGAGAAGGGACGGAAATGTTCATAAGGCTCTGAGCCACGAAGCCACAGTACACGATAGAGACTTAAGGCAAGTCATTGCTCTGAGATGGAGAGCGTGTAAGGGGGGGATATGAACAGAGATGGATGCTGGAATGGCTACATCCCTGTCAAAGCTGAATCTGGCGCTCTCTGGATGGGCCTTGTGGGACTAAGCTCCATGACACTTTGATCCTACTTCCAAGGAGATTTGTAGTGCCTAAGATTTCTGGGAAATATTTCTACAGCGATGCATCCTGTGTTGGCTTGATGAGGTATTATTAATTTCCTTTTATTAAGAGGTCTTCCAGTCAGGTGGTTCAAATGGCCAGGGAGAAAAGACAGCTGTGTGCTGCCACCCATCAGGAGATACTCCCATTCATGCATTCTCCCGAGGCCTCCACTTTAACCACATCCAGCAATAAGGAATTCTGTGTTTCAAATGAATGGCTGAGTTTATGTCCAGGAGGCATTCTTTATGCACAGCACCCCTCATATATAATAGAGTTAAAATCTCTGCTCCACTGGAACTCAGAAATCCCCAGTGTTCCATGTGGCCTTGAACTCCATATAAACAGATGTTTTGACCATCTGGGTTTAGCTTACAAAAGACATGAGTATCCATTTATTAATAATGAAGTCAAGTTATCCTCATTCTATACTATCCAATAATATTATCCAAAGGAATTAAGTGTCATAACTGTGGTTCATTTTGCATCTGCAGATGGAGTTCAATGAGAAAGAATTGAGAAGAGAAATAAGCTATGCAATCAAAAACATACACGGTATCAGGCAAGTGATTCATGTTTTCTCTGTCTTCAATCTACCAAGGAAAATGAGCATTTCCAAATGGCCAGGAAAGTAGTTTTTCATCATCGGAACAGAGGAAAGTAGAGAAGTCAGAAAGAGGAAATCTTGGTTTTGACTCACTGATAATTTTCTATTGTTAGAGAAAGTTTTAGTAATAATAATAATAATAATAATAATAATAATAATAATAATAATAATAATAAACCTAATATACCCATGGCCTGTACTCTTCATGATAAGAATTGAGTCTTCTCACCTATGAGAAGGTGTAGGTGTGTGTGTGTGTGTGTGTGTGTGTGTGTGCATGAATACAGATACGTGGATATATGCATATGAGGAGCTTGTACTGTGGACCTGAGCGGGTGGGAGCTTAAAATGCATGCTGTTGAGGATGGAGGAGTAGTGTGAGTCAAGCCATAGAGATGGCAAGGTGCAGCCAGGCTTAATGGAGCTGGTGCTTTTCATTTTGGCTGTTGTGGATAGTGTGGTTGGGGATGCAGAGTGGCCTGAGCATAGAATGCAGGCTGGAGTGAGATGGAAACTGAATTTGCCCTTATTCAGAGTAAGATTATTCTGTTATTTTATATTTTAGTATTTTTAGGCTTATTTAAGAAATCATCACAGTCTGGGTAGCTTATCAACAGCAAAATTTGTCTCTCAGTTCTGGGGACTGATGGCGTGTGATTAGGGTTCCCAGCATGACATAGTCTGGTGAGGGCCTTATTTCAACTCATAGGCTACTCAAGTCTCACATGCTCTTATGTGGTTGAAGGGGAACAATCAAGCTCTCTGATCTCTTTCTATTAGATACTAATCTCATTCATGAGACCTTACCCTTATGATCTAGTTTCTTCTCAGAGGCCCTACATCCTAATGCAGTGACATCAAGTATATAGGGTTTTAACATATGAACCTTATGAAAAACATATACATCCACTCCATAGCAATATAATCTAGAACTAAGATATAAATTGTTCTTAAAAAATTTCTTGGGCTCATGTATAGTAAGCTAAATATGATTTGACAAGCACGTGTTAAATAGAAATGTCCTGAATGTAAGCTAGTCCCATTTAGGATGTTGGCTCATGGTTCATGGATCACCTTAAGTGAAGGAGGGCTCCTCTCTCCTGTTATTGACCAGGTGTGGCTCAGCTTTTGTCACAGGGCCAGGATGAGATTATGTTGGGAACAGATCCTGAGAGGGACCCTCCTGTCTCTACCTGCTCCTCATACTGGATTTAGAGGCTCACACTACCTCACCTCGCTTCTTAGGCACTGGGATTGAATTAAGATTCTGATTCTGATTATAGGGAGAAATCCTGATTAGAGGTACCGATGACCATGCCAGCTTGGGCCTGGTCACAGGTACTGCTGACCACGCCCATTTGGGCCTCATCAGAGTTACATAACAAGGGTTTAAGAAGGAGGGAGGTGTGCACACGGTTCTCTTTCACCTTGCTGGGCTGACTAGGAAGCATTTCTGGGTCCATCCTGCTAAGGTGCAAACCTGGTCACTGGCTCCCTTGCATGAGTACTTTTCCCCAGTAAACTACCGGTTATCAACATATTTCTGACTCCACTTTGTAAACGCTGGTGTCAGAAGTGGGATGGTCATGGGTACCTCTAATCAGGATTTCTCCCTACAGCTAATACCCACATTCAGGGGGGCCTGAGCAGTCTATGAGTCAGTGGAACCAGTATTTATCCGTAGTGCATGAATGGGCTTTTGGAAACCATTCCCTATGGAGGGATACTCTCTTAGCCTAGATACACAGCGGAGGGCCTAGGTCCTGCCTGCCCCAAATAATGTGACAGACTCTAATGATCCCCCACAGGGCGAGTACATTACTTTGTACTCACCCTCTCTCAGGAGTGAATGGGTGTGTGTGATGGGGGAATGGTGGGGGAAACAGGAAGAAGAGAAGGAGAGGGAACTGGGATTGTGTGTAAAATAAGATTGTTTTTCATTTAAATTAAAAAATTAATTAAGAAAAAGATGCTGATGCTGGTATGGCAAGTCCTTTACCAACTGAGCCACGCCCCAGTTCCAATCTCCATTGTTTAGGAAACATGCTTAAGCCCTCTGTCCTTACATTTGCTTCCCTGAGCTCCTGCTTTGCATGAGAAAAGCATCATTATGGCAGCAACTTTGAATGAATCCCAGACGAAAGGAAGTCTTGCTATTTTGGTCATTCTTTGATTTTATAAATTCATCACTTAAGAAGTGTTCATCATCTTAGTGAAATTGATGGCTTCTCTACAGTCACTCTCTTCCTTTAGCACCCAAGGACTGTGGGCTGAGCACATAGTACAGCCTCCTGGAATGTGTTGACTCTGGGGTCCCACTGCTACACTATGTAAAAGGGAGGCTCGCATGCTAGGAGAGAGCTGCTTTTGAAATCCTTTAGGGATAGTAGTGAAAACTTAGTACATCATTCTTGTAATGTGCTGGGTGTTGGTTTTAGACCCCCCATAGCCCAATCCACAGATATATGTTCTCATATAAAACATCATACTGCTTGAATATGACATACACACAGCGGCCTTCCCATCTCTAGATTACTCACAATACCTAATGTCATATGAAAATCATGCAGATAGTTGTTGTGTGGCATTTTTAGATAAGTAAAATCAAGAATAATGTTTGTACTTACTGTTCTATACAGACAAAAACTAATTTTTTTTTTTTCTGAAAAAATTCAGACAAGGAACACACTGTTATGGAGACCCGGCTACGTTACTTTTTGTTGTTTTGAAATAATGAGTTGAGACAAATGACAGTTAACATTACTTTGTATATTATGAAAACATGCTTGGCTGTTTTGTGTGTCATGCAGGGAATCAAGCCCAGTGCTTGGCACATGCTGGGAAGTGCTGCTCTTCTTCTCAATGCTGGGCATTGCTGTTAGATGGAAACTTGTGTTTTAGGATTATTAAAGATAGTATTACAGTACCCACCCAGGGACTGTTCTTCTTTTAAGCCTGGCGGTGGTGGCACACGCCTTTAATCCCAGCACTTGGGAGACAGAGGCAGGCAGATGGCTGTGAGCTTGAGGCCAGCCTGGTCTACAGAGTTCTAGGCCAGTAGGGGTTATACAGAGAAATCCTGTCTCAACAAACAAATAGAAGGAGTTACTGTATATGTTTTGTGTTATGGATTTATACATGTTTCTCTCTGTGTGTTGTGCCTCTGTGGTGTGTGTGTGTGTGTGTGTGTGTGTGTGTGTGTGTGTGTGTGTGTGTGTGTGTAAGTGCATGTGGGGGGTGTATAGGTGCACATGTAAGTGTGTGTACTTGCACATGGTGGCCAGAGGTCATTCAGCTGTCATTCCTCAGGAGCCATCCACCTTGTTTTGGAAACAGGATCTCTTATGAGCCTTGCTTTCTAAGCAGGCTGTGGAGGCTGAAGAGTGAACCCAGAGATCCTTTTCCATTTGACTTCCACCCTACCTTATTATGTGTGGGTGCTGGGAATTAAACTCAGGTCCTCATGCTTGTAAGTCAAGCACTTTAATGACTGGCCTGTCTCCTCAGTTACTTATATACATTCTATACTTGGTCTAGTACATGCTGAATTTAAGTTGAATGTCAATGTAAACATGTTTTTAGGACTATTGGCTACTACTCAGATTCTGAAATCTAATCCACTGCTTTCTTTTTCACATTCAGGACAGGGTTGTTTACTCCTGACATGGCATTTGAGGCAATAGTCAAAAAGCAGATAGTAAAGCTGAAAGGGCCTTCCTTGAAGAGTGTGGACCTGGTAATGCAGGAATTGATCAACACTGTGAAGAAGTGTACCAAGAAAGTAAGTTTGGCTTATTTTAATTCCCAGTATGTGTCACGTTGATTCCTTCAGCTTTGAATGGCTTTGTCTCCCTAACTCGACTTCACTGAAGACATTTTGTGTCTGTTAATGGAAAAAGTCTGACAAGTTACAGTGGAAGATGAATTTGCAGTGGGAAGAACATTGTCTTCCATCACTTCCCACAACACCTTTGCTAGCTCAGGAAGAGTATATTTTTGTCATCTAATCCTTTTCCTTGTTGTCTGAAACAGCCAAACATCCAGTTAGGATAATTAGATGAATGCTATAAACAAGTTCTTATGGTCTGTGGTTGAAGATAATTGTTAGATAAGGGCATCATTGACATTGTTCGTATCAAGAAAAAAATTGTAAGTTATTAATAATTCCACTTTAGCCTGGCATTCTCAAAACAATGAACTGTATTGGTTAAAAGGTCTCTGAGGCCCAGTGACCCAGATTCACACATCACTTCTGACTTCTTTCTATATGTGCCTTCCAATCCAAATGCAAAGCTACCCCAAATGTGCCATGCCTCGGTGTGTTTGTGTCTTTCTACTTGTTTTGTATTTTTACAGCAGTATTGTGTTAGGAGTCCAGAGACTTGGGATACCATTCTGTTTAGTCCTCATTGTCATGGTGTTATCATTGGCATAAGCCCATGTCACACATTGGAGTGCATTGGTAATATACTGATGAGTATAGCTGCCTTCTCATGTCACACATTAATTATTAAGTCAGAGAGAGTAAGTATGCCTAAGGTCATACCACAAGGGTGAAGCAGAGTGATGCCTAAAGTCTTATGGACATCTAACACACTGACTAATCACAATAAGGCTTCATCTATAAGTGGCCATTTCCACAGAAACCTGTATTCTGTGCTTTGAATATATATTAAATCTATAGAGGAGAGTTGCTGGGGAAAGACTTCCCTGTTTGGGGGGTGTCTCACTGAAGAATAGGGAGAAAACATGTTCAATTGCTAAGACCATTAAAAGAATACTTTTAGGGAATGCTGGGAAGATGGCTCAGCAGTTAGGAGCACTCACTGCTTTGGGGAGGACTAGTTCAGTTCCTAGTACCCACATGTGGTAGCTCTTGACCACCTGTAATTCTGGCTCCAGTGATCTGAAGCCTTCTTCTGGCTTATATAGGTACCCACATAAATGCATGTGTGTACACACATATATACATTAAAAAATAAACTTATTTGTTTATTGTTTCTTTTTTTCTTTTTTCAAATTTATTTCTATTTTTTTTTTAGACAGGGTCTCTCTGTATAGTGCAGGCTAGCCTAGAATTCACGCTGTAGATCAAGATGGCCTCAAACTTGCAGAACTCTACCTACCTTTGCCTCACAAGTACCAGGATTAAAGGTGTGCCCTACCACAAAAATATTAAAGAACTCTTTTGTGCTGGAAAAGAAAGTTAGTGGTTATTTAGGGGAAAGCAGGCCTAACCCATGACAGCTAACTCTGGGACCATGAGCATTTCTGGAAAACATGTTTTTGTTTTTGTTGCTCTTTGCTTTTATGTGTGGTTACTGGAAGCAAACGGTAGGAAGGGCAAGAGTGTTGGTCCCAGTCTCCTGAATGAGAAGCTCAGATGAAGAAAATCTGTGCATAATGAACAAGGCCAGCGAGTGAGACTTCTGGCTATAAATTCTGAACGAGAAGAGGCAAGGGAAGTAACTTGAAGCTGAGAACCCACCTGTGGAATTCCTACAGTTGTTCTGTGAGCCTTGTTGTCCAAGTCTCTCTGTCTCTTTCCTCCCAAAGAGCAAGAGCCCCAAGGGATAAGGTGCTGGGGGCAGGGTGGGGGCAGAGGAAGGGGAGGAAAATCATCTTTTAAACACCAGCATTCACTGTGTTGGAAGCCAGTTAAAACTCCACACTCTGAGCTCCCTGTCTTGTTGCCTGTGCATCTAAAGAACTCTTGATTGGCTTCTACAACTAATCTGGAGGATTAACTAGTATTGCACCGTGTACTAGCCACTTGGATTGGGAGCTTCAGAACACAAATGTGGTGTTCTGAAAGGCTTTCCTCTGGGTGTGTTATGTATTCCTGCATCTATGAACAAAGAGCAATGGAATGGCACCAATCCTCAAACCTATTTACCGAACTCGATTTCACAGTGTGTAAACTGATCAAATGAAAAAAAATAAAATGTGGTTTGAGCTTAAAGCTTTGCAAAACCTTGCTAAACTGTTAGATGTGAATGTCTGGGCTACTGGTGAGATATGGGCAGGATAACAGTAAAATAGTCCATGCAGTTGGCTGGGTGCTTATAGAAATGTAGATAGAGTTTCTGCATTCAGATTATTTAACAAGTGTGTTCACGTTCTCCCTCCCTTTAAAGAAAGCTAAACTGGAAATGGTAGATGAAGGATGTGGTTTATGTAAGACAGAAGAGGCATAACTCTAACCAGTGGATCCATATGTAGAAAGCAGGCCCTGGCCTGACATCAAAAGATGAGCACATGTGTGTACATTTATGTTTTCAGTTATATAAAGTGTTTATGGTATGTATGAATCTTTTTATTTTTATTTATTTATTTTTTTATCATTTCCCATTTTATCCTGACTTACTGGAAAAGTGACAGTCACCCTGGGATGAGACAGCTTGTTCCTAGACACTTTCTGGCTCCTATTCTTGCTCCCCCCATTTTGAACCTCCCTTTCTATTATAATTTCTGGATCAAACCTCCTGCATATTTTTACTGTCTTCTCAGAACATTCTATATTTTGCTTTAAATAAAATAAAGTGAAACAAAGAAAGCCTAGATTTCTCTCTGAGGTTGTTGTAGTGCCCTACAGATTTCTTCATGGATGGACGTTTGTTGGTGCAAGCCTAAAGGAATATTTAATGGCCTGAAATTAGACATGGTATTTGTCTACTTCTCCTGCCATGGGTCTCAAACATGATTCTACCACTCTCCTGAAAATGTCTGCCATGAAATCCAAGTGGTACCATGCACACTCCTCCAACCTTCCTGCTGTCACAGCCAGTCCCTGTGTTCTCTCTTGATGCATCAGGAATTTTAGAAGCTGGCTTACGTTTTTCTTCTTCATTCTCAATTCACCTTCAGTGTTTGTCCATATAGAGTGCATGTCTAACAGCAGACAGCTACTGTTCTTTGATGCTATTACTTCTCGAGACTCCTGATTCAGTGCCTGCAGGTATTGCACCCCCTGGCTTCTTGTGGTATTTAGCATCATAGACAGATGTCTTAGAAGATGCAGTCCGTAAATCTGTGGCTTGCAGAATGTAGGCTACCCCTTGAACTTTCCTTAGATTTTAAAAAGATCATTGAAGAATTAATGAAAGAGCCCAGAGGATGTTTGAAAGCTACTGTTCTCTTTGCCTCTGAGACCTAGATTAAAAAACATAAAAGACTAGGAGCTTTAAATCAGAGAGCCCACTGTGGCAGAGAGAGAATTGGGTGAGCCAGACACTTTTGATTTGCTCATCAGCTACTTAATTTCTGCCTGATTTAACATTTCTACCAATTGAAACTCAAAGTACGGTGAAAATGGCCAATTGTCTTTATCCTGTATACCTGAGAAGCCTGGAAACCAGGTGTCCCTTTTCTGGATGAGTGCTACAACATACAGTACCTTCGTGCAAACTTGATGCTACTCAGTAATATTCCAGTGGATTATAATAAGTGACTCCTCATGTTTTCTGTACAGGGATGCTAAATTGAATGCTCTCTTCTTCAACTTTACATGATAATTTCATGGTGCCATAAACTGGGAGATTGGCTTCCTGTCTTCCAGTGCCCATAGCTCCAGTACTTAGTGCCCCCTCCTGCCTTATCTTTATCTCTGATGGGACTCTGGTCCGGGGTCAAGGCTACATTGATACCTCCACTCTCACTTCCTAAGAAAATTTGCTCTTAGGAGTCACATTCTTGGTCACATTAACAAGGCCAGCGAACACCTGTAATTAAGAAAAACCCAACCTCAAGCCTATCTACAGTCCTTCTCTCCTTCTCCAGCTAATTCTTCAACCTTCATCTGGCTTGCACTCCACCCCTTTATGGAGATACTCATGACCAAGGTCAACTGGGGCCTGTCTGCCGTAACTAATGGGCACTCTTATTCCTCTTGAATGTCGCTCTTGGTTTGAAGTGGCCATGCCCCTCTCTTACCCTCTTTCATCTTTGAGTGCTCTCTTGCTTGTCCTTAATGGCTGTCCACCTTTGCCTCCCTGGAAACCCTGGGATCCTACTGAGTTCGATGATGAACACCGTTCTCTCCTTGCTGTAGTTTTAGTTGGCAGCTCATGTCTCTTATCACTCAACTACCCTTTAAACCTTAAAATATTGGTGATTCCCGATTGAGACCTCCAGACCAGTCCATTTAAAATGGTCTCTATCAGTAGCTTAGTGAGGAAAGGTTTCATTTAGCTCATGGTTTTAGAGAAATTCCAGGGGTTTTTTTGTGGCTAAGAAGGTACGTGGTGATGGGTATACAAGGCAGCTGCTCATACATAAGCCAAGAAGCTTCGACTGTGGCTAGAACTCATGGCACATATAACTTCGAGAGATCCATGTCTAACAATGCAATTCCTCTAGTCAGGCCCCATTGGTTCAAAGATCCATAGCCTTCACACTAGTGCTACAAACTAAGGATTGATGCTTTCAAACAGAGTCTGTGGGAGACATTACAGATTCAAACCAACACGCTGTCTCCCAACTACTACAACTACGTTATGTTCTTAGGTTCTGGAGATTCCTCTAGTGGTCTCTTGATCCTTTGACTTCTGACACCTTCAAAATCACCCTCCTCTATGCCATCAAGTAGCCTTTCTAAAACTCAGACCTATATTTTATTTGTTTTGTTAAAATTAATACCCTTTCAAGCCTTGAACATAAAGTTTAAATCACTTAGGTTTGCATTTCACTGTCTGATTTCAAAGTACTTGTTCAGCTATGTTTGTTGTCACACAGCTTGCTATGGCTGTCATTCCCTCCTCTTGTAAGACTTTTCATGCCTTTGGCATTTGTACATCTTTGTCTTAAATGTCTGCTTTTCCTCTCCTGTCTTCCCCAGTCATTCCTCATTTATAGAGATCCAGCACACTCTTCATCATTTCCTGAATGCTTTCCTGGAGGGCCTCTGTGAGCCCTTTCCTGGCCC